>NW_025793779.1:0-28742 GCF_021613505.1 Equus quagga | reverse complement strand
CAGTGGGTTCTGGATGCCACCTTCCTGGCTAGAGGCAGGGTGGGGACTCGGGACAGAGAAGACCATATGTGGACCTGAGGCTGGAGCTCTGTCCTCGGGACAAGCTGACCTGGGCTCAGGACCAAGAAGAGCTGTAGATGCAGTCACCCCAGGAATGTCCCCAGGGGAGCCATCCATTAGAGTGAGTCACCGCCCAGCCCGTGTCCTGCTTCCCTCAGCGTCTCCTGGGTCAGGGCGTGCACAGCCTCGGTGGGAGCTGCTGCTGGAATCAAGCAGTGCCCTTTGCTCAGGTGGACCTGGTCCCTTTCCTGCCTCTGCTGTGTGATCTTAGGCAAGTCCCTCCCCCTCTCTGAGCCTCAGGTCCCTCCTTGTAAAATGGGGATCCTAGTGATCAATGCATCCTTGGGGTTGTTGTGCGTTTGGTTGATAGAGGGGGAGGAGCAGAAATCAACCCCTCTCGTAGGGTGAACCGGGCCCTGGTCACTGCTGACCCCGTCCCTCCCAGCTGCCGCCCAGCCTAGGTGTGGATGTGACAGGAATGTCCCCATGTATCTCATACATACGAGAAACCCAGGAACAAATTTTAAAAGCCAACCAAAGGTGTGTCTACCTATTTTAGACTAAACGTTAGCATTTGAAGGTCCATAGCTTTATAATTCCCCATTTCATCCATGCAACGACGGGTGAAGCAGTTTCACCAGCCTCATTTCATGGGCTCAGAGAGGTTAAATGTTCACCCCAGGGCCACACAGCACCTCCCTGGCATCATCCAGGCTGTGGATGCCAAACCCCAGCTTCTTCCTGCGCCATCTCTGCGCGTTTCATTAAGAGCTGAGGCCTGTGACGCTGTGAGATTCACCAGCAGATCTCTGTTCGTGGAAGCCCAGGCTGCGGGCGGCCCAGCCGGCTGTCAGAGGGCCTGCTTCATTCTGATGGCCTCATTGCCCTCGCAGAGCTCTGTCGGTTAGACTGGTTTTAACTGGTAATTACCTGGGCTGATGTGGGGGTTAGACACCTACCAGGATTCTGACCTGGTTTGGAGGCCCGGGCCCCAGGCCTCTGTGGGTCGGCGGCCCCTGAGCCGCCATGGAGTCTAATAGCAGAGTCGCTGTGGCACCAGCGCCCACGCCCAGGCTCCCACACCCGTTGCCTCCAGTTCCAGCTCTCCTGGCAGCCACATCTGGCTCCTGGGAAGCCAGAGCTGGTGCCTGCCGGGCTGCCGACCGTCAGTGGCAGCCAGTAGGACCCAGAGGCCGTGGGCCTCTCGCAGCCCTCCCGCCCGTGGTCAGACGTCTGTGTCCGAGCAGATGCTTTAGTTGCCCGGCTCCTGACTGGCAGTGCCTGTGCTGGGAGGTCACGGCTGTGGCCAGGGCCGCCGGTGGCCCTGCCTGGCCTGTCTGTCAATCTCAGCCTTGTGGACTCTTGGTTCTCCTTGGCCAGGACGCTGGAATGGGGGCCGATACCCACGAGGAGCAGACGGAGCCTGTCCCTGGTGTCGCCTGTGCTCAGGGAGAGGAGAGCCCTGAGCTGGGAGGCCACACGCAGGTTCTTGTATCGCCTGGACCCACCACTGATTCCTGTATGTCCCAAGTCACGTCCCTTCCCTGCTCAGGGCCTCTGATTCTCGTCCAGCCTACGGTGATGGTGTCAGAGGACAAGCGGCCTCCAGCTCTGGCCCTGTGGCTCTGTGTGGGAGGTGCCTCCTCACAACCCCGCCCGGTCCCCTCGACCCGAGTGTACGTGTGACTGGTGCACCTGGGGCGCCTCAGGCCGGCCCAGGCCCCTGAGGGAGGAGGAGGACATGAAGGACCAGCTCCACGTGTTCCTCCTGAATCCTGTCACCTCGTGTCAGCCCAGCAGCAGGTGCCCGCGTTCCAGACTGAGAAACTGAGGCACAGGCAGCACTGTGGGCAGAAGGCTAGCCAGGAACAGATGGAGCCACCTTCACTTTTGTCCCGACCCTTCCCTGCACCAGACTGAGCTATTCCTGTGATCTCCGGCGGCCGGGGACAGGGGTGTTGGGTTTGGGAGAGGCAGGGCTGAGTGGGAACAAGGGACTTGCCCGGGGCCTGCTCGACTCCGTGACCTTGAAGGGGTGATGCTTTACCTCCACAAGCCCCGGGCCACTTTCTTTGGATCTTTACTAGGGAATTCTTCCCTTTTTTCACCGAGTCACTCAAGGATCATGAGGTACCTGCTCGGTGCCGGGCACAGTTCTCGTTCCTGGGATATGACAGTGAGTGAAACAAAGTCCCTGCCTGCATGGGGCTGACCTTCTAGTGGGAGAGACAAGTGACAGATACATAAGCCACGAAGATGAGTGTCAGGTGGTCTGGACAGTGACACCCCCATCTGGACACCAGAGGGCAGGCAGGACTGGGGTGGGGACTTCTGACCTGGACTCAGACGGGCAGGGTTTGCATCTTCGCTCCACCACGTGCTCTCAGTGTGACCTGAACTTTCCAGTCCATCTTGGAGCCTCAGTTTCCTCCTCTGTAAAATGGAGATGCTCACGGCGCCCACGCTATGGGGCTGTTCAGGGATTATGTGAGACAGTACCCAGTGACGACCAGAAGCCGAGAACCTCCGCATATGTTCCTTCATTTGCATGTCACAGTTACGGTCACATCTTTGTTGTAAAAAGAGGAGAGTGAGGCTCAGAGAAGTTAGGTGATTTTCCCAATGCCACACAGCAGGTCATCTCCCTGCCTGCACATCCTCTGCTCTTCTGCTATACAGAAGCTGCCTCCACCCAGCCTGGGGCCCATCGTTAGGTGCAGTAAGTGCTGCTGAACTGGACTGTGTTGAATGTTGTAAACTGAGAATCCTGTTTGTAAGTGTCTTTATTGTTTTGGGGTTTACAGAAATAATGCATGCTCGTTATACAAAATTCAGACCCCTCAGGAACACATGGCATGAGCGCCCTGGGTGCTCTACTCCAACCAGCCCATCCCCTCGGCAGCCAGTCTCTTATTTCTATCACGTACATTCAGATGGCCTGTTCTTCAAACTTCCTGTAAATGGAGTCGTACAGTTCATACTCTGTGTCTAACTTTTTTCAGATTCGTCCATGTTGTTGTTTCGGTAGTTCTTTTCTTATAAATGAGTTGTATTGCGTTGCGTGACTCCACCACATTTATCCATTCTTATTAGTGGACATTTGGGTTGTTTCCGGTTCGGGGTTGGGAATAAAGCTGCTCTGCACAGCCGTCTGTTAATACGTTAACCCTGGATTTTAATCCTGACTGTGCGGCTTGGGAGCTGGGAGGCATTACACAGGTTCCTTTTGAAGTCTCTGAGCCTCATTTCCTCACTTTTAAGACAAAGTGAGCAAGGCCTCCCTCCCAGCTTGTACAGGACTAAGCGAGATGTGCAGTGAGGCCAGCGGGGTGCCGGCCACACAGCAGGGGCTCAATAAACGGGAGCTGATGTGTTATGTCCTCCTTCTGTGCCTTTGCTCGTGGTGTACCCTCTGCGTAGAATATACTCACCTCCATTTCTGCTCTTAAAAGGGGGTGGGATGGGTTTCTATAAATCTGAGTCCTCCCACCCCCACTCCTCCCAAAGAGAAGCTCCCTCCATGATCAGAGCCCTCGCCTTCGTCATGTGTGTTTCTCTTAGGATGCTGGTTGCTTTCCGCCTGTAGATTCAGGGACGTGCCTGGCTCCTTTCTCCTGCTTCCCAGGAGACCATGAACAGCCTGAGAATGGCACCAAATCTGACCCTCATGGCACTGCCACCCACCGTGCACCCCAGCCCCAGCGTGGCAGATGCTCAGGGTAGACTGGCAAAGTCGTAGGACGGAGGAATGCAGCAGGAGGCAGGGAGTGCTGAGAGCTGGGTGAAAGAGTCTGGGCCCGGTCAGGTGGGGCAGAAGCCGGGCCAGCCCTCCCTGTCTTTGCGGAAGCCGACAATGGGTGCAGCATCTCCCTGGGCCCTCGCCTGGGACCCTGAGTCCCCGCAGGGCCCTGCCTGGAGGAAGGTGGCTTCAGCAGGCACTCCCGGGGCACCTGTTGATGGGAGAACCTTGTTAGCAGGTGACCCCCCCACCAATATTGCCACCTGGGGGAACTCTAGGGCCACTCATTGTATATGGGCTCCATGTCTGAAAGCCCACACGAAGGACCCCAACCTGACACGTGACCCCTGGCAAGTCTCTGCTCCTTCTGGGCCTCAGTTTCCCCACTTATGAGGTTGCCCTGGAGGCCTTTCCAGCTCTGACCAAAGAATGGGCCCACCTCCTGCCCGCTGGTGGGGCTCCTCCAGGCAGGAGGCACAGGGTGGGGAGGAACACCCAGCCCACCTCCTCACAGGATCCCATTCCCCAGGGGAGAGAGGGGATGTGTCACCGTGACCACATCTTCCTGGAAAACTCCCACAGTCGGTTCTTTCCCCGGTTTGAACTGGGGGAATCGCATCCCTCTTGCTCACATCTCCTTGGATCTATTTCTGGCCTCTTCAGGCTTGATGTGGTAGAGCGTGTGGCTGTTCCCTTCTCATTTGGGGTCCGGCCCGTCTGAGGCCTGCACCAGTAATTATGAGTGCAGAGCCGTTTATGGAAACAGCTCTTGAGAAAAGTCAGTAATGAGAACTGACTAAAAATGCCTCCGACGTGAGGCCTGGCCTCCTCTCGGCAGCGCTGAGATTTCTGGGTGGGAGGAGGCCCTCAGGGTGCAGGTTTGATAGCGATTGGCTCTGCGGACCCCGTGCGCCTGCAGAGGCCAGGGGCCCGGGTCTTGCTTTAGGTCGGAAGTGGGGCCCTCGGCCTTGTTGCCGCCCGTCTGCCCCCGGGGCCCTGGGGAGCCTGCCCTCCCCTCAGGGGCCGGGCCATGAAAGGAGGCACATCCCACAGCAGAGTGAGAACATGGGTGGCTTCTGCTGGAGGCGTGCTGTGATGTGGGAGCCACTCCCAAGGGGCTGAGGAGGCTGGACACTGAGCTGCTGTCCTGGGGACCAGGAGCCCTCGGGAAGGACAGAGGGAGACATCCCCTCCGGGCCTCAGAACACAAGGGGCTGGATGAGCCGACTGCTGAGCGCCCCCCATTTCCACCCCCGTTGTTCGGTCCCTGCCCTCAAATTGCTGGCCGTCCAGAGGGGCAGACAAGCCAGGGACGGGGACCCCTGGGATGGGGAAGGGCGAGCCTGGCGGGCTGATCTGTGTTGGGGCAGAAGAGGACGAGGGGGCTTTACAGCTGGACCCGGAGGAAAGTAGCCTGTAGACGTGGCGGGATGGGGTCAACCCAGGCGAGAGGGACTCGGGGGAGGGCGTGGGCAGCCAGGAGGCCCAGGAGGCCGTCAGATGGGCTGGCCCGGCTCAGGGGGCCTAGGACGCAGAGCGGAGCTCAGGCTCCTCCCAGGGGCCCTGTGGGGCTGTGGACGGGTTTGAGGGCAGGAAGGACGGACGGACAGGTCAGAAGATTCTGTTTTCTTAGCCATTGTGGGCTAGAGGAAGAGGGTGTCTTTTGAAGTCTTACGTTTTGGTCTGAAACAAGACCGATTTAGGTCATCCGGGTGACTCTAAATTTTGTCCAGGGCACAAAAATAGCCGAAGCCTTTGCTGGTGTCAGTCTGGTGGACACAGGGTGTGGCATCTGGAGACCTGGCCTGTGAGTGGCGGGTGCAGGGTCTGAGACGTGGAAAGGCAGAATGTGGACTGCAGCCGTGGCGGGGGAGGCCAGCTCCTGCCCACAGCAGGCCCTTCCCGAAAACGTGGGATCCCGAGGAGGTTTTATCAGGGGCTGGAGGAGAAGGCGGAGGGTGTTGAGATTGTTCATTTTCCTGGAACCACAGTAAGGTTAAGAATGTAAATTCTTTGACAAAGTGAAACTTTGTACAAAATAAGGCGCTCATGGAACCAGTGGTGGCACTGTTTGTCCCCAATGCTGGGCTCGTGCCCCACCAGCCTGGATGTCTTGATGGAGCTGGCTGTCAGGAGTCTCTGTTGGCTGCAGGAAACTATACGTGGCTTCCGACCCACATCACAGGGTCGTTCATGGACTGTCAGTCCTTCAGCAACAGCTGAAGTTTATAAAATTCTTCCTAGGTCACAGAGCTTCTTTGAGTCACCGTGCTGAGTTCTTGAAGGCTGAGAAACAGCATTTCTTCCACACGACCTGGCCTTGCCTGTCCCTCCAGCCTCATCTCGCACCTCGGCCCTAGACCACTAGATTCCAGCCCCTCGGGCTCCTGGATGTCTCTGGAACACACAGGATTGGCGTTTGCTCTTTCCTCTGCCTGAAAGGTTCTTCCTCCACGTCTTCACGTGACTGGTTCTTTCTCCTCCTCCAGACTTGACTTTTTTCCCCTCATTTACCAGGTTTTAGGATAATGAACTGAATCCTAGCATTCTCCAAAGGCAGTGGTTCTCAACCTCCCAGGAGACACCTGACACTTTTGGTTGTCACAACTGGGAGAAGAAGGCGATGCCACTGGCGTCTAGTAAGCAGAGGCTGGGGATGCTGCTAAAGATTCTAGAATACACAGGACAGCCCCCCGTAACAAAGACTTATCTTTGTTAGTGCCAAGGCTGAGAAATCCTGTGCAAAGGTGACCAGTGTTTCATGATGAGGATGACGGTGGACTGATGGATATTGACATATGTGATGTGTTTCAGTCTGTTGCCATTGTTATCCCCTTTGGTCCTAAAATTGGCCCTTCCTTGGCCATGGCAAAGCCCCTTCAAGTTGGCTTCTGAGTATTTTTAATCTCTCCCAGGAGTTTCTGAGAGCTTCCATGCCGTCTGGTGCAAGATGTTCCAGGCTCTGCTTATGCTTTTCCTGCCCCGGTCAGCATCAGCGTTTCTCCACGAACCCTGCTGCCCTGTGTGGATGGTCCTGTGAGACTGCACTCTTGGCACGGGGGCTCCTCATTTCCCCTGCCAGCCGTCCCTTCCAGGCCTTTTTGGTGGACAAAGCTAGCGAATGTGTATTTCCTAAGAGAAAAGAAAGTCATGCGTTCAAATTGGTGTTTCCAATTCAAATTTAGGATCATAAGGTTTTACTTAAATTCTTAGATTTTATATTTTCTTTTATGCTGTATAACTTGCTCCTAACAACATTAACATCATAATTGCTTTATTCTACAATTACAAATATATATTTTATACACAATGTACCATATATATAATAGTTACAGAATAAGATCATCATCATAATATGATTACTGAAAAATTAAGCTTTATTTTTAGTTTGTTTTGCCCTTAAGCTATCCCTAAGCTATACTGGGGATGTAAGTCAAATTACTCTGTTTTAAAGTGACTTGAAATAATCTTCACTGTGTGGTTAAGCCACCAACTCGATACGTCATTCGTTTACTTTATTTTGCATTTTAATCCTAGATATTGCTCTTTATTTTTGTATTTTGAATTAATTTTGTTTCATACTTATGTGAACTCTTTACAAAATTCACAAAACAAGGAGCATGCAGAGAAGGCTGGCTTCTCCTACACTCTCTCTTCTCTTCCTCCCCCAAAAGGTAGCTATTTTTTGATGAATTTATTCATTTGTAGTTTCCCTCTCCATTTAAGAAATACAATTACATCTAGGCTTGTGGATCTACATATGATGTATATGCAGTTTTATAATATTTGGGCTTTGACTTTTTCTTAGATGAAAGGTCTGTTATCTGTACTGTTCACTTTGTTTCTTTTTAAAATAAGAATATCTCCTGGAGATCACTTTATTGCAGAATATAGACGATCTCTTCATCTGATCTGGCTGCTTAGCACCCCACCATGAGGCTGTAGCACACTTCAGTTTTCCCTTCTCCTGCTGATGGACATTTGCATTGTTTGCAGACTTTTTCTGTAACGAATTACAAAACTGTACGATAACATATAACCTTGTACATGCAGCTTTTCATATTTTTGTGAGTGTGTCTCTGGGACAGTTTCTTAGAAGTGAGATTTCTGCATCAATGCATGTTTAATGTTGCTATATTTTGCTGGATCCCCTCCATAGAGGTTATCCTGCCGGCAATGCACGAGGGTGTCAGGTCTGATCTTAGAGGGTCTTACGCGAGAGCTTTTTCCCAAGAACCACATCTAAAGTAACTCCACACTGGACTGGAATCGGAGGTGTCTGTATAACTCAGATTTCTAAAGTAGATATATCCAGAAAAAATAGATAAAATAAAGACGAATGTGTGTTTATGTTAGGTGAGTGTACACACGTATGTTTCCTAGCTCTGTCCCCTGAGAGGGCCTACAAGCAATGACACTTCATTAGTTTAGAGCACATCCTGGGCCCAGATCTCGGTTTTTAAATCCTATTCTATAAATGGTAAATAAAATGCGCCAGAGGGCCTTGGAGAAATGAGTGATTTCAGGGGTGGGGATGGGGAATTATAAGATGGGCTTGTGTGCTGGACAATAGGAAGTACTCAGAAAAGGATGGGGAAGGGGGCATGTTGAAGGGACAGGGGCCAACCTGAAAAGGCTCCCGATGGCCAAAGCTGGAACAACTTAAGCAACAAAATGAATAATAGTAGTATTGGATTATAACCCATGGAACAAAATAAATATCCATGAATCCATAATGATATAAGTAAACCATTGAATAATTATGGGAGAAGGGACAAGTCTTCCTTTCAAAAAAATTCCAGGGATGGGCCGGCTTAGTGGCATTGTAGTTGGGTTCGCACACTCTGCTTCAGCGGCCCAGGGTTCACAGGTTTGGGTCCTGGGTGCAGACCTGCACACTGCTTGTTGGGTCATGCTGTGGTCGTGTCCCATATGCGGATTGGAGTAGGATTGGCACAGATGTTAGCTCAGGGACTGTCCTTCTCAGGCAAAAAGAGGAGGACTGGCAATAGATGTTAGCTCAGGGCCAGTCTTCCTCACAAATAAATAAATAAATCAGCAATTAAAAAAAAAATTCCGGGGGGCCAGCCCAGTGGTGCAGTGGTTAAGTTTGTACACTTCCCTTTGGCAGCCCAGGCTTCACAAGTTTGGATCCTGGGTGCAGACTACACACCACTTATCAGGCCATGCTGTGGCAGCATCCCACATACAAAACAGAGGAAGATTGGCACAGATGTTAGCTCAGCAACAATCTTCCTCAAGCAAAAAGAGGAAGATTGGCAACAGATGTTCGTTCAGGGCCAATCTTCCTCACCAAAAAAAAAAAAAAAAAAAAAATCCAATGAATAAATGTAGGGAAAGAAGGAAATAGAAAATCACTATTGCAGATATTGTAGTAGTAATTGCTACAGGCAAGATCCACAAATGGATGCTAAAATTAGTGGGCAAAAGTTTGAGGGGAAACAGGATATATGCTTAAATCTCCAAGTATCTCCTCTAAGATTTTATTATTTCCAAAAGAAGAATTCTGACATTACACTGAAGATGCCTGGCAGACAGCACCTTAACCAAAGAGTCAGTTAACATCACTAGTAATAACATAGTTGACATCCTGTTGTCTGATTTGATGCCCGGAGAAGGGGACATCACTTCTGTGTATTCTTTGCCAAAAGCCATGACTTAATTTTATCAGGAGAAAACATCAGATAAACCCAAATTGAGGGACATGCTGCAAAATAAGTGACCAGTGCTCTTCAAAAGTGTCAAGATCGTGAAAGACAAGCAAAGACTTAGCCGTTAACACAGATCAGAGGAGACCAAGGACACCTCACAGCTAAATGTGACGTGGGATCCTAGACTGAAATCCTGAAACAGAAAAAGGATATTCGTGGAAAAACTGGTGAAATTCAAGAAAAGTCTGTAGTTTAGTTAATAGTATTGTAGCCATATCAATTTTCTGGGGTTGATAATTATACCATGGTTTGGTTATGTAAGATATTGTCATTAGGGAAAGCTGGGTAAAGAGTATATGGGAAGTCTCTGTACTATTCTTGCAACAACTTTTCTCTAAATCTAAATAATCTAGTTATTTCCAAATAAAGTTTAAAATGCACAGTGACCCCCGCCCGCCCCCCGGCATTGTCCCGAACCTCACCCCTCTCCCAGGTCCTTCGCAGAGCTCATCGCGTGCAGGGATCTCATTTGCTTCCCACCGTCCCCACTGCACTGGGAGCTCTGTGGGGCAGGGCTGTCTGTCCCGCTGCCTGCAGCTTCCCCAGTGCCTAGAGTGACTTGCAGACAGCAAGCACTGCTTTCAAAGGTGTTGAATAAGCGAATTAGTTAATATCCCTGGATGTGACCTGGAGACATGAATGGAAAAAGTAAGTGTTCTTAGAAACCCTGCAGAGCACGAGAAGGCAACACAGTCAGGAGTCTTCTCCCACGTGCCCAAGGGTGAAATTATGGGGACCCCACCACCACCACTAGCTTAGGAATCCCTGCCCCAGATTTTGCAGGTGGGGGAGATAATTGACTACCCAGAAACCTTGCTCCAAACATCCGTGTTCCCCCACAGGGCCACCACGGAGCGAGGGTTCCTGGCAGGACGTATCTCAGATGGCCGGGATCCAGAACGTAGGCCAGGCAGGGAGTGTCCACTGCCCCCATCCTCCAGCCTGTGTGAGTCTGCCAGGGGATCTGGGAATGAACTTCCCAACCCCACAACCCGCAGCAAAATTTTACTGGGAAAACCCAAGAAATCACGTTGTACGGACTTTGGCTTTTCCCATAAATTCCCTCTGTGGACCATCAAACAATAGCAGTGGGGTGGGAAGCAGCGAGAGGCCAGTTCCAACTTGGTTTTGGTGGCGTGTTTTTCAGCGTTCTATCAGGTGATAAAGGCCCACTGTAGTGAAAGGAGCCCAGATGGGAGCGAGGACCCCCAGGTTCCGTCCCCACGTGTATGTAAAAGTGGGAGGAGACTGTATGTGGTGATCTCTGTCCTTTGGGCTCTGATGTTTGGAATCTTCAGCACTTTTATGAAGAAAGGTCAGTTTTTGCTTTGGACCTGAGCCAGAACTCGGGCAACGGCCCCAGTGGTGTTGCTGAGGGGCTGCCTCTCCGGGCCTGGGCATCTTTGGGAGATTCCAGACCTTGGTTATAGGGGAAGGTGGAGGCTGGGCATGAAGGTGTGCCGAAAAGGAAACGTTGCTGAATAATATGTTAGAAGCGTTTGCTGGACCGTAACCAAGACCAGCTACCATAGGAACATGGCTGTCTACACTTCCATCTGACCCTGCATCAAACGGTCATTTTGCAGATGTGAATTCTGAGGCCCAGAGGATCAAGTGTGGTGACAAAGGTCAGGCAGGTGAAAAGGAGGCACCTTGAAGCTGTCCAAATGCCTTTCAGCCGAATTGCTGTCTTTTTATGTTATATAATCTTTCATTCCATACTTTTACATAGAAAAAGAAAATTGAATATCTCCTTTCTTGACCCCATGGCTCTTGAGTTTCATACATGAAATTCCGGATGGTGCTGGCAGAAGGTGACCACTTTCATACATCGAAGAATTTAGGAAATTAGGGGTCAGCGCCCCGCCCCAGCTCCTAAGGAGTGGCCATCGCTCCTGTCTCATAATCCCTGCCCTTTGCAGATTTGTTTCAGAGCCCTCTGTGGACAGGATCCTAATAGCCCCACTTCATAGGTGAGGAGACTGAGGCGACACAGGGAAAGGACCTGGTCGCTGATGGGGTCAGGGCTGGGACCAGAAGCCCCAGCTCCTAGCCAGAGCAGCTGCACTTCTCCATGCTGGTTTAGTAGCCAAAGCAGGGGCAGCCCACCCAGGAACTGCCACGGGGAAAATCCAGGTCCTAACAAATGCTCTTCCTCAACACCGGCGTTTGAGACGTATCTTTCCTAATCCGAAGGAGCAACCGCTGAAAGCTGTACATCCACGTGATTCCAGCAAAGAAAGGGGCACTGCCCCCGGGCCAGTTACAGTAATGTCTAGTTTAATGCTGCATCCCAGGAGGTCATAGCAATTTCTGACAAAAAGTCTTATTTTCCTAAATGTACCCCCTTCCAGCACGTGCCTGGAACAGCGGGGCGGGCAGTTTCCCGAGCTGGAACTACGGGCTGGTTTGTCGATTTCACAAACCCACAGGACGGAAGTTTGGACCTGGGCTGAGTTCAGGTGAACCAGGCTCTCTTGACCCAGCGCACCTGGGCCCCCCAGGTCAGCAAGGGAGGGAGGCCACAGAGCTTGGTGCACGCACGGAGCTGGCAGGCTCGTGGGTTGTTCCCTCGGTCACTGGATCCAACAGAAATCAGCATCAGGCCTGCAGACAGAACTCCCAGTGGGCCCCCAGGTCCCAGCTGTCCGTCCCCACTGTGCCTTGGGGACAGATCCCCTTAATGATGCTTTGAAGGGGTCAGGCACAGGGTGTGACTGAGCAACCCTCCTCACTGTCTGTACCACACGCTGTGACAGCCAGCAGCCTGGGCCTGTGTCATCCTGCAGATGAGGGATTCTTACACAGCCACGTGACACAAGTGTTCTGTGCGGTCCTTGAATCCACAGGAATTGTCACCAAAGCTGTGTGTGTGTGAGTGTGTCTGTAGGAGGAGGGGACTTGTGTGTGGATATTCATGGCAAGCATCACTTGGCAGAGGTCCAGAACCCTGCCCTCCATCCTCTGTCTGTGGGAGGACAGGTGGCACCTGTGTCACCTGCCTCTGGAGCAGCCTGGCTAGAGGGTGGGCATGGGCTGCGTGTCTGGCACCCTGTCAGATGATGGAGGTTCCATTCTCCTCCACGGTCTGGGGATGAAAAGCCCGTCTCTTGCCCAAACGTGTGTGTCCACCGGCCCCGCCCAGTGCAGCTGTTTGCCCATCCATCCCTGGACCAGGTCCCCACCGCGAGGACAGGAAGTGCTCCCCACATCCGCCTCTGCCACCAGCCTGGTGACTTGTGGTCACTGAGCCCAGTAGCCAGAGAGAGAATTTTTAAAAAGACTCACAGACATGTCATTAAAATCTCAGTGTTGGGTTTTGGGGGAGGCGCTGGGCGGCTCCCGCCCCTGCTTTGCGTAAACACAGATTTTTAGTGTTTGAAAGTGACAGGAGGCTAAAGTGAGATGGCCCTAAATATACTGTCCTGGGCATTTCCGGGCAGCTGGGGAAATGTGGGACTTGGTCCCACCCGCGGTCTCTTGCCCGGACTCAGACACCCCCACTGGGCCGCCTCAGGTCCCCCTCCAGCCTGTGCTTCACCCTCGCCTCCACGCATGTTTTCCCCTCCACCCTGAAACCATGCCGCTTCCCTGCTGCCCGGAACCCTGGCCCCACAGGCCAGAGGCGAGGCCCACACCCCTAGGCTGGATTTCCAGCCCTCCACAGTCAGGCCACAGCCAGACTCACGCCCTGTGCCCCACACTGCTGATCTGTGGGTAGCCCCAACACCCCCGCACCTGTGTGTATGAGGTCCCCTCTGCCTAGAATGCCCTCCCTACCACCTTCTCCATATGCGATCCTTCAAGGCCAGTTCACATGTCACCTCCTCCAGAAAGGCTGCTCAGATCCCATCATGTCATGGGACCCTCCGACTTCCCCGGTGCTTGACGAGGCCTCTCCAGGCTGTCACTCCTTCCTCTCTGCTTCTCGTTCCTTTCCATGCCTCCCTCCTTCCTCCTTCACCTCGTTCTACAAAGGGACCTGCCTCCTTTTGCCCTTTGCTGTGTTTCATGGCTGTCCGTGTCCCTGCCGGTGCCATCCGCTCCTCAGCTCTGGGCCTTTGTTCATGCTGTGCCCTCCTCCGCAGGGTCCTTCTCCCTTGACGTCGTGGCAAATTCACTGTCACCCCTCAAGCCCCAGCTCCAGCATTAGTGGCAAGCACCCTCCTCCCCCACCTTCCACCGATGCTCATCGGCAGACTCGGGGAGACCCGGTCCCCCTGAAATGTGCTCAGTTATGTCCCTGCCCACCACCGTGGTCCTTTGCCGCCTCGGGTCTGATGTCCATCTCCCCAGAGGAGGGACCTGACCTCTGCCCCATCTGTGGGTCCCAGAGCCAGCAGGAGACTTTGCAGGACAGGCTGGGTTTGGGGGCAAGAAATGGACCCCTTGTTGGCAGCCACCGTGTGCCGGGCTCTGTGCTGGGGCCCTCACCATACGGCTCATGGAGCCCGCTCAGCACCCGGGAGGCAGAGCCCAGGAGCCAGCCCCACCCAGGCTGCCCAGGCCCCTGGCTCCCACCCAGCTCTGCCCACCCTGGAGCCTGAACCCAGAGCCACGTGTGACTGCCAGCCCCACTTTGTCTTGCAGTGGAGCTCGACCGCACCCTGGGCCACCAGGAGCCCCACTGGAAGGAGTTCCGCTTTGATTTGACCCAGATCCCAGCGGGGGAGGCGGTCACAGCGGCTGAGTTCCGGATTTACAAGCTGCCCAGCACCCACCCGCTCAACAGGACCCTCCATGTCAGCATGTTCGAGGTGGTCAGGGAGCGGGCCAACAGGTGCCAGCCCCGCGCCCTGCCTCCCGGTCAGGCCTCTGTCCGTGTGTCGGCCCAGCCCTGGGGGGACATTTCTCAGAGCACAGAAGGGGAGCTTCCTGGGGAGCACACCCTCAGAGACGGGAAGATGCTTGGCCCGAGGCCCCCTGCACCGTGGAGAGGGGCCCAGCATCAGTCCTGGCTTCAAATCTCCGCCCTGCCTGTGGGACCTTGGACGGGTCACTGAGCTCCCGAGCCTCAGTTTCCCCATCTGTACACGGGCGCAGTAACACGTTTGAAGAGTAGATACAGTGAGATAAGACACGTCAGGCGCCCAGCCCAGAGCCAGGCAGTAGATGCCCCACTAGTGGTCCCCAGGCGGGCACTGGAAACACAGAGACGGCTGTGCTGGCCCTCGGTTAATTGTTCTTTCGTGTCCACAGGGAGTCTGACTTGTTCTTTTTGGATCTTCAGACGCTCCGAGCTGGGGACGAGGGCTGGCTGGTGTTGGACGTGACAGCAGCCAGCGACCGCTGGTTGTTGAACCGTAACAAGGACCTGGGACTCCGGCTCTATGTGGAAACGGAGGATGGTAAGACTCAGGTCGGGCAGCGAACCTTCTCCTGAGGGCTCCTCCAAGGCCGCTGGCAGCAGACACAGCTGGAGCCGCCTCCTCTGGCCCTGGAGGCCGCCCCTTTCTCCGCAGGCCGCAGGGTGACAACGCCCTCCCCACCGCGGGGCTCCGTGGGGTAACGAGGTGAGGTTCCCACAGTGCGGGACAGCAGGAGGCCCCTGCCAGCGGGCGTTTCCTCCTCTCCTTGGGCAGAACCCTGGAGCTGGTGAGGGAGCGAGTCCGCTTTTCCCTCCCCAGGAAATGAGTGATTCTTTCTACTCCTCTCCGGAGCGGCCTGCAGGAGCTCCTCCGGGGGGTCCGTACTGGGCAGAGCACGGGTGCTTCCACCCTCAGGCTCTGGGCAGAGAGGCCTGGCTTTGAAGCCCGGCTCTGCAGCTTTCTACCTCGGTGACCTTGGCAGGTCGCTGACCTTTCCAAGCCTCAGTTCTCGAGTGTGTAGAATGCGGATTCACACAGTCAGTCATTCGTTAGCAGGCAGCTGAGGGGGGTGCTGCTTCATGCCAGGCAGTGGGGACAGAAGGGCTGACGGTAGGCACAAGACTGGCGTGTTTGAGCCACAGCAGGGGGCCGGCATGCTGGGGCAGAGCGGGCCAGGCAGAGATTAGGCGGCATGAGATTGGGAGAGGTGCGCAGGGGGCGTGAGGAGTTCGGGGAAACCCAGCCAGGGGTGCAGTTTCTAGGGCAGCTTATTTTATTTAACAGCAGTGGAGGGCGACAGGGTCTGAGTCAGGATTTTATAAAAGAGCCCTCGGAGACCCCCACCCGCCAGGAGGTGCAGCGTCCCTCCCACCCCTTCAGTGTGGCCCAAAGTCCCGGGCGGCCAGGGCTGGGGGAGGCACCTTGACAGTGGAGAAACCTGAGCAGCACGACCTGCGCCAGGTGACCCAGGTCACGTGAATAAGTCACGTAGATCCACGCAGCCTGATGCGCTGGGACGAGAGGGCGCTTCACCCCAAAATCCCCCAACCCCAGTCTAACCGTGAGAAAACGTCAGACAAACCCAAACTGAAGGATATTCTACAGGATACCTGGAAGTACTTCTCAAAACTGTCCGGGTCATCGAAAACAAGGACGGTCTGAGAAAGCCCAGAGAGGCCTAGGGAGTTGTCATGACTAAATGTCTGGAATCCTGGAAGAGAAAAAGGGCACTGGGGAAAATGAAATCCTCGTAAATCATAGAGTTTCACTGAGAAGAAGAGACCAGTAATGGTTTGCTGGTTGTGGCATCTGTGCCAGAGGGATTTAAATGTTAACATTTCCCAGGGGAAGCTGGGTCTGCATATATGGGAACTCTCTGTATTATCTTGCCATTTTTCTATAAATCTCAACTATTATAAAACAAACAGAACAAAAAGACTTTATCATGTGTGTAAACCAAAGGCCCCCTGACGTCAGCGGGGAGAGCAGCCTGTGGGACAGGA
Source organism: Equus quagga (assembly GCF_021613505.1). Taxonomy (NCBI): domain Eukaryota; kingdom Metazoa; phylum Chordata; class Mammalia; order Perissodactyla; family Equidae; genus Equus; species Equus quagga. The sequence continues at coordinate 12,400 of NW_025793779.1, read as the reverse complement.
GCGAAGTCAGAGGGCCCGTAGGCACACGGGGCGCAGGTAACAGCTGTGCGCCCTTGTTAGGGAAATGGAGAAAGGCTGAGCGAGGAATCCTGGATGACCAGGATTGAGCCACGGGATTTTTTAAATATTTTTTTTGCCTGAGTTGGGGAAAAATAGAGGAGGTGCAGGTTTGAGGTAGGAAACAAGGTTGTCTCTGGCGGTGACATTATTGAGAGCCCTGGTGGACGTCCACGTGGAAATGTCATTTCCAGGACAGGTGAGTGCGGGAGACGCAGGGGCGGGGACCACTGACACACCAGCGGGTTAGAGCCCTGGGGCTGGACCGGTCACCCGGGGAAGGAGGGAGCCACGGAGAAGGGAGGAGACCGGCGGCCGCGTCTTCCCTGAGTGTCGCCGCCGCGGGGCCTCCCTGCGCCGCCGTCCTGCTCCTGGTCCCGGGGGCCGGACCGTCCGCGGCCGCGGAGCCCCGTCTTCGCCTTCCGCGGCCGGGAGGCGGGGCGCCTCGGGAGCCCTCGGAGCCGGAGGCGCCGGGGTGCGGGGGGACCAGCCGGGCCGGCGCGTCAGCCCGCGGGCGCCCTGCCTGCTCTGTGACGCGGCGGCGGCGGCCCGGGGCGCACGCGGTCGCCGGCCTGTCCCCGCGGCCCGGAGCCGGGAGCGGACGATGGCGGCCCTGCGGCTCCTCGCGGCGGCGCTCGGGCGCCGCGTCTCCACCGGCCGCTCGGGGCGCGCGCTGGCCGAGGGCGGGGTGTGCGGCTTCGCCAGCAGCGCTCGCGCCCGCGCCCGGTTCTACACGGATCCCGTGGAGGCGGTGAGAGACATCGCCGACGGGGCGAAGATCATGGTCGGGGGCTTCGGGCTCTGTGGGATTCCGGAGAACCTGATCCGGGCGCTGCTCAAGACCCGCGTGAGAGACTTGACCGTGGTCAGCAGCAACGTGGGGGTGGACGACTTCGGGCTGGGCCTGCTGCTGGGGACCAAGCAGATCACCCGCATCATCTGCTCTTACGTGGGAGAGAACGCGCTGTGCGCGCAGCAGTACCTGGCGGGCGAGCTGGAGCTGGAGCTGACGCCCCAGGGCACCCTGGCCGAGCGCATCCGCGCCGGCGGGGCCGGAGTGCCCGCCTTCTACACGCCCACGGCCTACGGGACCCTGGTGCAGGAAGGCGGCGCCCCCATCAGGTACTTCCAGGACGGCCACATCGCCATCCTGAGTCAGCCGAGAGAGGTGCGGGAGTTCCATGGGCGCCACTACCTCCTGGAGCACGCCATCACGGCGGATTTCGCTTTGGTCAAAGGGTGGAAGGCCGACCGCGCAGGAAACGTCATCTTCAGGCGAAGCGCCAGGAATTTCAACGTGCCCATGTGCAAAGCTGCAAACACCTCGGTGGTCGAAGTTGAAGAAATTGTGGATGTGGGGTCGTTTGCCCCAGAAGACATCCATGTTCCTAACATTTATGTAGATCGCGTCATCCAGGGGGAGAAATATGAGAAAAGAATTGAGCGTTTAACAATCCGGAAGGAGGAAGATGGAAAAGCCAAGGCTGCCGAGGATATAAGAACACGGATCATCAAGCGGGCGGCTCTTGAATTTGAGGATGGCATGTATGCCAATTTGGGCATAGGCATCCCTCTTCTGGCCAGCAACTACATCAGCCCGAATATAACTGTCCACCTTCACAGCGAGAACGGCATCCTGGGCTTGGGTCCGTTCCCACGGAAAGACCAGGTGGATGCAGACCTCATCAATGCTGGCAAGCAAACCGTCACCATTTTCCCCGGGGGCTGTTTCTTCTCCAGCGATGACTCGTTTGCCATGATCCGAGGGGGACACATCCACCTCACCATGCTGGGAGCCATGCAGGTGTCCAAATACGGCGACCTGGCCAACTGGATGATCCCCGGAAAGAGGGTGAAGGGCATGGGGGGTGCGATGGATTTGGTGTCCAGTGCCAAGACCAGGGTGGTGGTCACCATGGAGCACTCCACCAAGGCCAACAAACCCAAAATCTTGGAGAAATGCACGATGCCCCTGACCGGGAAGCGGTGCGTGGACCGAATCATCACGGAGAGGGCCGTGTTTGACGTGGACAAGAAGAGAGGGCTGACGCTGACCGAGCTCTGGGAAGGCCTGACGGTGGAGGACATCAGGAAGAGCACGGGGAGCACCTTCGCCGTCTCCCCCGATCTCAGACCCATGCAGCAGGTGGCACCCTAACCCGGGAGGGGGGTCTGTCGTTTGAAGCTCGCGGGTGTTGGTCCACAGGTAGTCAGGAACCACGTGTGTACACACAAGCGGTCTGACCAGATTTCTCCTGGCATCTCAGACTTGCTGCCCCTGGAGACGCACTTTGTTCTCTCAGGAGGATTTGACTCTAATTAAAAACAGAAGGAAAATGTAGAAGTTTATCGAGTCCGTTCTGTGAGGGCTGAGAAAGCTCTGCCACGTGACTGAACGTTGGACGCCCCCTTCCCTGGCTGCCTTTGCGTTAAATTCTGTGCAGCTGGAGATGATGCCACAGGCAGGGTTTCCTTGAGGTGCCTTCCCTCGTGAAGGAGTGCTGAAATTTAGGGAGTGAACGACGAGGGAGGGTAAGACCCCCGGGGTTCACCTGAGGCGCCGTTTTCCTAGTAACGTGGCAAGTACACAAGGACAGGTGTGCCTTTGTGATCGGAAGAAATTCTGTTGGCAGGAAAGGGTTTTCCTTTGGCCCCTCTGACTTTCCTTCTGGGGCCGTTCATTTTGTTGCTACGTTTTGTTTCCCTGTAACCTCCCATCCTGCTCCCCCAACATGTCTCCACCCCGTAGCTAAATAGACGTCTCTAGAAGGAAAGCAAGACGGTCTCGGAGGGACAGTGACTGGTAACAGGAGCGACTGAATGGGGGGCCTGCTGGTGCTGACCTTCCAGCGGGAAGTGTCCTCTGTGAGTAAACGTCCATCTGGGGGTCGCCAAAGGCTGCGGCTTATGCTAGGAGTTCTAGAACCTGGATGGGTTTTCTCATCTTGAATCATGGTGTTCTTGTGTCGTCCAGAAGAGACACTTAGCTCCTTCCTCTCTGTGCTGGAGCCCAATCTGGCCTCCTGTCGACACTCCCTTGTGACCCAAGAGGGGCTGTGAGGTGTTTCATCCCGAACCCATAGTCGCAAAGACTAAAGAGAAAACAATGAGTGTGTGTGTGTGTGTGTGTAAAGTGTTAAAAACCAAGCCTGACGAGGAGCTGGCACTTTCTCAGTGTAGCTCTGGGATGCACACAACCGACGGGAGCACTTTGGGAAGAGCAGGAAGTTCTCGCTGCTCGGGGAAGGCCTCTCAGAGAGGTCTCCCTGGGGCCTCAGCCCGAAGGAAGGGCCAGATCCTGGAATGGGGAGCTGGACAGGGAGACAGTGCTCCGAGGGGACAGCCTGGGGTGGGGGGAGTGGCCAGGGACCATGGCCACGTGCGGGGTGGGATGGAATGTCATCGAGGGGACAGTGGGCCACCTTCACCTTTGAGGCTTCTGGGGAGGGGCCTGATCTGCCCTGGGTGTCAGGAGAAGTTTTCCAGCAGCAGCATGGAGCAGGCAGAGGTTTCCAGAAGCAGACAAGTTGGAAGGCTGTTAAGAGAGTACAAAGAAAGGAAAGGATTGTGTTCCCCGTTCTCCTGGGATGAGGAAGTAACCTCGGGCCAAAGCAGACCTTGTCCACAGCTGGGATTCCCTGCAAGAGTTTCAACCAGGGTCCTGATTGTCCTTCAGCATGGCCTCAGGGTCACGCCCATGACTGCAGGCTGCGGTGGGGCAGGGGCTGCAGGGAAGGGCCAAGCGGCACCCAGAGCAGGAAGAAGCCTCAAGGAGAGATGGGAGCAGTCTTGGCCTGGCACAGCTGGGGAGGGGTGTGAATTAGGACTTGACCGCCTGTCCAGGGTCGGGATAGGGCAGGTGAGCTGCCAAGACACCTGGGCCCTGATAGGCCGACACAAAGTGGGGCGAGGCTGGAGGTCTCATGGGGCCCACCTGGCCCAGAAGAGCAGCATCTTCCATTGGGGTCTAAGCAGGGAGACCCCTGTGGCCCCCATCTCAAGGCCTGGCCGCAAGTACTCCCTCAGCTGCAAAGGGGACAGCATGCCTGCCAGCCTAGGAGCCCACCACCCAGACAGCCCAGGCCTTCCCTGCAGCCAGCTGGAGGCAGGGAGCCCAGCCCGAGGATGGATTGGGCAAAAAGCAGAGCTGGTGGGGAAGGGGGAGCTCTGGGCCCTGGAAGGAGGGTCAGGGGGTCCTTTCCCAGGTCTGCCAGATAGGACCTCTGAAAGAAGACCAGGCGTCAGTCCCTTGCCCCCACACCCCCAGCCAGGCCTCTGCACGGTTTGCTGGGGGAAGATAGGAGGGTAGGAGAATCCTGGCTCTGTTGCAGCTTGCTCTGGGACCTTGAACCGTTGCTACTCTCTGGGCCTTAGTTTCTGCTTCTGTCAAGTGGGGACCTAGGATTAGTGACAGGCAGTGGCACACGCAGGCCTGGAGGGCTGCTCGGGCCCAAGGCCATGCCCATGTGCCAGCCAGGCTGTGGAGCTGCACTCCAGGGCCACATGGACCACACTCAGCCCCCCCGCTCCCATCTGCCCCATTGCCGCCTCCTCGTGGCCTCCCTGGCCCGTCCCCTCTGCTCGCCAGGCTTTTCTGTGTCTCTGCGTCCTCGTGGTCCTGCTGCTTCCTCATGACTGCGACTTGCTGTGACCCAGGCTCTCCTGAATGGCTTCTCTCACGGCTCCTTCCAGCATCACCTCCTGCGGCTGAAGACCTCCTGTCTCCGTATGTCCTTCCTGAGTGAGGCTCCAATGGGCCCAGCGCATTGGTTTGTGGCAGGTGATGTCATAGGTCAAATCAATCTCTGGATTGATTAGTTGTTCAGTCTGTGGCCCATGGACACGGGGCTGAAGCACAGCTGTTTCAGGGCTGACCTTTGAGCAGGACAGGGTGTGGCGGGCGGTGTCCTTGACCTGTGGTGTGTAAGGTAGAATCATCTTAGACCCGCTGAGGGAACAGTATAGATGTTTATGTATGTGCACGTGTGTAGACCCTGTATATAAATGCATGCATGTGTGTGTGTACACAGACGTGTCCGTGTGTGTGTATCGGTGTTGCAACATTGAGGGGAAATGTACACGGAAGAGGAACACTTGCACTGTGTTTTCAGAAACGTAAACATGAGTTGGCCGTCATGCTCCTGTGGTCCAGTGTAAGAAAATTCCACCGGAAGAGAGAGTGAGGAGGTCCCCTCACATTCTCGTCTTTACAATGGAAGCCAGGAAATAACCTGAATGTCTAAAGATAAGCTAATCTCTAAATATTATGGCATATGTTCTCAAAGGAATTTTATACATTCGAAATGTTTATAGTTCAGGCTTATTTTAACCAGGAAAATGTTTATGTGAAAAAAAATGGGAAGAAAGCAAACTTCATTGCTGTGCGGACAATTGTGTAAAACTTAAACTGACATGAAAATAGCCCAGAAAAGTGAAAATGATGTGTTGGAGTGGGGGAGGGGCAAGGAGTGGTATTTTTTTCTCAGAAGCTTCTTTACAGTTATTATTTCATTGCTTTACAATTAAAACATCAAGAGGTCATGTGGAAATGCACAGAGCTACAGGAAGACAGCTGACTGGTCGAGTGGCCGTTTCGAGGGCTAATTATATGTTTTTCAGGGCACCCTCAGTCTTTAAGCGGCTGTGGAGTAAAATGCCGCTTTTATAGGCCTCGCTGTCCCTAAGCTGAGGCCCCGATCTGTCCCTGCTCGTCCTCTTCTCTCCTGCTTCCCTTTTTAAACCACAAACCCGGTGGTTAAGGACTTAACTGGGTAAGAACTTGGCTCTGGAATTAGACCGACGTGGGGTGAACCTGGCTCTGGGACCTTGGGCCAATGTCCCTGCCCCTGAGCCTGGTGTCCCGTTTGTGGGCCTCAGGGCACAGTTAGTGCCCGGCTCTTGGGCGGTGCTCAGCGGGGCAGGTGCCCGCCCAGTCCTGGCAGCAGCCCCATTCAGCTGGGGTTAGAAATCCTACGTCGAAATCCCAGCAAGTCCGGGGTGGGAGGTAGAACTTGGGCCTCGGAGCCTCAGACCAAGGTGGGACCCTGGTTCTGAGAGTCCCTGGCAGGGTGGCTCTGGGCCATCACGAGTGACTCTGAAGTTTCTCAGTGCAGTATGAGGTCCGGGATCACTGGAAAGATGAGTGAGATCGTCAGTGTGAAATAACTTTGAACCCGTAACATGCTGCCCAAATGGCAGCGTTCATGATTATGGCTAATACTGACCCTGCAGCCCGCGAGGCCCCTGCCCCCAGCTGCTTCAGACCTGCCTGCGGGGGGCTGGGGCTGGACTTGGGACTCTGGACTTCAGATGAGGAAACTGAGGCACAGTGGGTCCCCTCAGGTCCTCAGCCTCCATGCTCCTGGGCCCGCCCAGGCCCCGGCAGAGGGGTCCCTGCTGTGTCCACGTGCAGGGCCACCACCCTCGAGTGACTGCCCTCTCTCCTCTCTCTGTCTCAGGGCTCAGCGTGGATCCTGGCCTGGCCGGTCTGCTGGGGCAACGGGCACCGCGCTCCAAACAGCCCTTCATGGTCACTTTTTTCAGGGCGAGCTCCCGTCCTGTCCGAGCCCCTCGGGCTGTGAGGCCCCTGAAGAGGAGGCCCCTGAAGAAAACCAATGAGCTGCCGCACCTGAACAAGCTCCCGGGGATCTTTGGTGAGGGCCCGGGATGGGCCTGAGGCCCGCAGGCTTTGGGCCACGAGCCAGGTGGTGGTGATGAACCCTCCAGGCTCTTGGTGGGCTTCCAGCTGGTGGTCACACTCCAGCCACCTCTCCTGACTGTCCTCCTCTGCCCCTGCGGCCTGGGGACTGGCCACTGCCCTCTCAGGCCTCTGAGCATCTGCGCTCGCCATTCCTGCTGCCCAGAAGTCCCTTCTCTGCCCTCCCCTGGCTCTCTGGCCTTTCCCAGAAGTCTCCGTCAGAATGGGGCGCCCCTTCCTCTGGGCAGCACGGCCCCGGGTGACCTCGGTTCTCCCCGGGCACCCTGCAGGATGCACAGTTCCTTATGCAAAGGGCTCCCCCGGAGTTCGAGCCCCTCAGGGTCAGGGACGGGCCTGACCCGACCACATGCCCTCCTTTCCTCACGGGGAGTCAGCCTTTGGCTGGCCTCAGGGGGAGCCACGAGACTCTGTGGAACGGGTTGGCAGGAGAGGTGGAATGAGGTGAGGAGGTGTCTCCAGAGGAAAGGAGGACGAACCCCTAGGTGGCCGAGGGTCCCCTGGACTGTTTATTGGAGCATCAGGAGGCCCACAGGCTGAAAGTCAGGGGAGGCTGGGCTGAGCGTACAGTTACTCTGGAGCCATCAGGAGCCACTGAAGGTTCTTGAGCTGGGCCATGGCACCAGCAGAGCTGCAAGGATGGGCTTTACGGGACCAAAAGGTTTAGTTTCCCGTCATTCATTTAGTCAACAAATGTGCCCATCGGGGTGTCCCCCACCCTGGGAGCTCCCTGTGGTAGCTGCGTAGAGCAGGAACCCCCAAAAAGACTCCGCGCTGTCTGTCCCCTGCAGATGACGTCCACGGCTCCGACGGCCGGCAGGTTTGTCGTCGGCACGAGCTCTATGTCAGCTTCCAGGACCTCGGCTGGCTGGTAATTTCTGACGACTCCTCTTTCTTAACTGACAGTCCGTCCCGCGTCCCCTCCCCCACCCCCCCCAGAGCCAAAGTGTTTCTCCAGGAGGAGGTGGAATTATGGGGGGTTTCAACTTTCTTAGCTATTGCTTTTTTCTTTCTTTTCTAAGTTTTCTAAGGGGAGAATGTGTTGCTTTTATAGTGAAAAGTGCTTTTTTTGTAAAACTGTGAGAAAGGAGACTATCTGAATGCTTAGCTGCGATTGTCGGAACTGTGACAGGGAAGCCAGGCTCAGTGGGCCGCGCTGGGGGGCCTCTGCTGGCCCCGCAGGACACTGGTGGTGCGGGGAGGGGCACAGCGGGCTCCAGCCCTGTCTGCTTGGGTCCCCGGGGGGACGCTGGGCCTCTCGGGAGACTGCCGAGCAGCTGAGGGTGGGTGACGGGCCCTGAGGCCAGGGGAGGGGCAGGGCAGCCCTGAGTGTCCCTTGACAGATGCTGGACGTAGGGGCTCGGAGGGCCCGTGGAGGGACTCACCTCCTCCCATTCTCCCCCCAGGACTGGGTCATCGCCCCCCCAAGGCTACTCGGCCTATTACTGTGAGGGGGAGTGCTCCTTCCCGCTGGACTCCTGCATGAACGCCACCAACCACGCCATTCTGCAGTCCCTGGTCAGTCCTGCGTCCGGCCCCCCGACGCCCGGGCGGGGTCCCCAGAGCAGAGGGGCCTTTGAAGCCCGGAGGTGGATTGGCGCCGCTCAAGCCAGGAGGCATCCTCTGCATGGAGTCTGTCCTGCGACCATGTGGTCACCACCCCGTGCAGAGGCCAGTCCCTGTGGCCTCTGTGCGCAGACTCCCCACATTGGGACCTGCCTGCACCCCGCTTACACTGGCCAGTGCGCACACGCACATCCGTGCAGCACACATGCACATGCGGGACTGTCGCTTTCGTGTGAGGGGCGCCCGCACTGACAGGTGTGCCTGTTATCACATGCACAGCACATCCGTGACAGACGTGCATTGCCCATGCAGCCCTGTGAGCTCAGAACACACACACACCCGCGTGCCTGGCGTATTCCCCTCTTGGACACACGTGCTGTGGGGTGATGACGTGCGTGTACGCTGCCTGCCCTCTACGTGGCGTGTTGGGGTCGGGGGTGCCCCAGGCACGTCTGGGCTGTGGCTCCCCCTTCCCCTCCGTGTCCGTAAGCGGTCCTTCTCAGCTCTGTGTCCCCCAGACTGTGTGGCTCTGATGCCCGGTGTCCGGGGGTTTAAATGCCAACAGTCATTCCCTGAGAAGTGTCCTTGCTGCTGCTCGTTGCTCAGTGTTCGCTCGTGTTTGCTGATCCTGGGGTTGAGCCTTTTCTCTAGAACCTTGACCTGGACTCCAGTCCCCTGTGCCCCGACGCTGATGTTTCTCTGGGAGGAGATTGTGTCAAGGCGACGCCTTAGGGTGAGAGTAACTGAATTGCGACGGCGGCTTGGACCCCCGAGGATGAGTGGGGTCTACTGGGTGCCCGGGTGCCACCTCAGCCGAGGAGCTGGGGTGATGGCGGGCACCCTGGCCTCCCTGCCTTCGTGCAGGGCTCCTCCTGCGTGGCCCCTCCCGGCTCTGCCCCGCTCCGCCCCAGCCCCCACCCTCCGTGTCCCAGCTGTCGGTCACCAGAGTGAGCACTCCCGCTGTGCTGGGCGCAGACAGGACAGTGGCTGACCGCTCGGGGAGGCTGTCTGCGGACACTCGAGCAGAGGGGCAGCCAAGAGGCTGGGTCTGTGAGGAAGGAAGATGGCTGTTCATCGGAGGGGGGCTGAGCCTCTGCACGGAGCAAGAATGTTCCAGGCAGAGGAGCAAGTGCAAAGGCCCCGGACAGGAGCAAGCTGGGTGGGCTCAGGGCCGGCAGGGAGGCGGGGGCTGGCTGGAGCAAAGCGGGGGTGAGGGTGGAGGGAAGTGACGTTGGGGTGGGCAGGGGCCGTTCACGTGGCCTTGGGGTCCCTCACAAGGTGACAGGTGGGGGGATTTAATCCCAAGTGAACCGAGAGGCCGTTGCAGGGTTTTAGCGAAGCAGTGTCATGATCTGACTCACTCTAGAAGTTTCTCTCTGCCTGCTGTGGGAGATGGACTGTGGGGTGGAGGGTGGAGGAGGCTGGGGGCCGGGTGAGGAGGCTGCTGCGGTCACCTACAAGAGGCCCAGGGCGTCTTGGTGGGTGGTGGGCGTGGGCTGCGGCAGCTGGATGGTGGAGGCGGGCCCATTCTGGGCAGTGGGTGGAGGCGGCAGGGGGTGCAGGGCCTCCAGCGAGGGCTCAGCGACGTGCTGGCTGAGGGCCCTTCTGAGGACAAGGGGAGGACGGGCGGCTTGGCGAGGGCAGAGCTGCTGTGGGGTCGGAGGAGGGATTGGGGGAAACCAGAAGTTCTGCTTCCGACCCCGTATGTCTGAGGCCCTAATATCCCCACGTGGTGAATTTGGATGGGTAGTTGGGTCCACGAGTCCGGGGTACAGAGGAGGGCCCAGCTGAAGGTCTGAATGTGAGAGATGTCGCACAGGGCCAGCGTTTGAGTCCTCAGAGCAGATGAGGCTCTGGGAGACAGCGGGAGGAGAGGTGGGGAGGACGGGCCTCCACGTGGAGAGGCCTGGGAAGGACGAGGAGCTGTGGGAGGCAGGGGCAGTGATGTGGGAGGGGTCTTTGGGGAGGCTGGGGGCCAGAAGAAGGACACTTGTCCATCCAGGCTCACCCTCGGGGTCGCTCTACATGCAGCAGCCAGGGAGTCTCACTACAGCACAAATCTGACCACCTCCTTCTCAGCCGAGAAGCTTCCTGTCGCGTCCCATTGTCCCCAGGAGGAATCCGAGCCCTTGGCTGGGACGCAGGGCCCCTCTTTAGCTGCCATGCCTGCCTCACCAATGTCCCTGCACACAGCCCAGGGCCCTTATCTCCCTGCACATGCTGGCTCCGTGCCAGGACCACCGCGTGTTCCCACCTCCCCCCTTTGCAGTGGCCGCTGCCTCCGCCAGGAGGGCCTCCTCCCTGCCCTGCCCGCCTCACCTCTGTGTCCTTCTCAGCCAGGGGTGGTCACGGCTCACGCTCCCGGAGCGCTGAGCGCCTGCTGTGATTGCTGTGCCGCTCCTGTGGGTCCTGGTTGTCTGTTGGAATGTTCCCCGGTTCCCCTCCCCTCCCCACTGAGGCTGAGAGATGGGACCTTGTCTGGGACGTTCCTGTGCTCCCAGCCCTGGTAGGGCTGGCAGAAAGCACGTGTCCAAGATACCTTTGTGCTGGAAATGAGACAAGTAACAGTTGTGCCCGTTTGGCAGAGGAGAAGCCTGAGGCGCACAATGCACGATTTGTACCCGACCCAATAAGGACCAGAACCTCTGCTTTGGTCTCCCATGTCGTCTAAGGCGAATCAGTCTATTTGGTGCCACGCAGAATAAAAGGCCGTTTCTCTTTCTGTCTCATCTAATAAAGCTCTGGTCTAGGGTGGAGGCGAAGGATGGCAGCACCCCTGTGGTGCTGACCTCTCTCCAGAGTCCCAACTCGGGCCCTTTTAGTCCTCGGTTTCCAGCCACTCAGGGCCCCATGGCTGGTGCAGGTGGGCAGTGTCACTTACTTTCTTTCACATGGGTCTACGAATGCCAAGTGCAGCCACCACATGCGGACGGTGGGAAGTTGGGGAGCATGTCCCAGTCTGGCTTGACATCCCCACAGAGGCCTCGTTTTCCCCCATGGGCCTCAGAGAGGCTCTGGCCCCAGATCAGCCCAGTGTCCGGCACATGGTCCTCCCAGCAGGCTGGCTCGGAGCTGGATCTTCCGGGACAAGGCTCTGCACTGGGCACTGGGGGCCCGGCTGCCGGGCAGGTTCCGCCAGGGTGGCTTCCTTTTCTCCTCCCCTGACAGCTGCCCACTGCCTTCAGGGCCCTTCTGAGTGGGGCCCCGACAGGGTGTCCAGTACCACCTGCAGCCTGTCCTGCCGAGTCTCAGGATAAATATTTTCCTGGAGCCAAAACAGCCCCCTCCCTCAGGCTGGTCTCTGGTGCTGAAGCTGCTGGAGGAGGGTGGCGGGAGCTGCCCCGGGGCCACATCCTGCTGCACCGTCAGAGCCGCGACTCCAGGCAGTCATGGGGCCTCTGTGCCCTCAGTCTCCGTCTGCCCGGAATGATGCTTGTCTAAGGAGTTGTTGTGAGGGCCGAAGCGAGCTTTGGGAAATAATTGTGCCGACCGCCCCAGGGTGAACTTGGACTTCTCGGCTCATCCAGCTGTTCCCTCACCTTCACTGGCTCACAGTCTTGAGGGCAGACAGACCATGAGCAGCTAACGCGGACAGGACACGGTCAGGGACGTTACAGAAGCTCAGAGAGGACAGGAGCGGGGGGGGTGGCGGTCCTCAGAGGGGGATGCTGCAGGGGCGTCAGGCACAGGACTGGGCACCAGGCACGCCGTGTGCTGGGGTCGCGTCTGAGGGAGTGGGTGTGGCAGGGAGTGGGCAGGTGCCCAGGCTGTGCCCTGAGGGCAGCAGGGCAGGGAAGGGGTCAAGGAGGGCAGGGGCGGCCACAGCTGCCTGGTAGCACCCGTCCTGGCTGCAGGTGGAGAATGGAGCGGGCAGGGGCGAGCGGCTGGGGAGCCCGGGCAGGCAGGAGCTGGGGGCCGGGGCTGGGGGGCCCTGGGAGAAGCCCACAGTTCTCACGCCTCTGCCTGCTGCCCCCTCCCTGGCCAGGTGCACCTGATGAAGCCAGACGCTGTCCCCAAGGCGTGCTGCGCGCCCACCAAGCTGAGCGCCACCTCCGTGCTCTA
>NW_025793778.1:1395-2498 GCF_021613505.1 Equus quagga | reverse complement strand
TCAGAACTCAGTGCTGGCATCTAGTGAGTAGATGACAGGGATCTGTTAAAAATCTTGATATCGACCCTGATATCAGCTTCCCCACATTAAACCCAGCATATATGGGGTTAAAACCAAAACACCCATTCCCTGCTTACTCTCTGGCTTCCTGGCTCCAGAATCCACTATCCTCCATGGAGACAGACACCGTCAAGGACAAGCACCTGGACTATCTCCTCCCGCAAAGAGATACGGGTTGGAGGGAAAGCTGCTGACCAGCAAGGTCATGAGCTCCCTCCTGTCTGCAAGTAGTCTCAAGGCCAAAGACAGGCTGGTGCGAAAGCTCCAACCAGCAAGGCCATATGCTCCCCTTCCCCTACCTAAAACCCCAAATAAAAACCCTTCCTTTTAGCTTTTCATGGAGTTTAGGATTTCAGTGTTAGCTGCCCTCTCTCCTTGCTCAGTGCTGTGCAAAAATAAAATTCCTACTTTCTTCCACCACACCCCGTGTCAGCCATTGGCTTGCTGTGCAACGGGTGAGCGAACTCACTTCAGTTTCGGTAACAATCTCACCATACACGGAAAACCCCTCACAACAAATAATTATATAGACCAAAATATCAACATTGTCATGGATTAGAAATCCTGGTAAAGACTTTTGAGGGCTAGTGTTAAAATTTTTGTCTAAAACATCCGAACCATTACCTGTTACTTTAGAATGATATTGAAAATATTATCTGAAAGAAATCTCACAACCTATCACCATTATTTTGTGCTACTCGATCCTATTTATTGTGGTTAAATTTATGTAACATAAAATGTAACTTTTTAACCATTCTTAAGTGTACAATTCTGTTACTTAGCATTAAGTACCTTCACATTGATAAGCAACCATCACCGTCACCTAGCTCCGGAACTTTTTCATTTTCTCAAACTGAAGCTCTGTCCTCATTAAACACCAACTATCCCTCTCCTTCTCCCTGAGACCCACCATTCACATTTCATTCTCAATGAGTTTGACTCCTCTAGCCATCTCATATAAGTAGAATCATATAGTATTTATCCAGATGCGTTGTTTCAATTTTGACCTTTCAAAATTTGAACTTCTGACGTCCCTTTTCCTT
>NW_025793778.1:0-1295 GCF_021613505.1 Equus quagga | reverse complement strand
CAATTTTGACCTTTCAAAATTTGAACTTCTGACGTCCCTTTTCCTTGCAAAACTTGTTCCATCCACAGCTCTCCCTGTCTCAGTGAATGCAATTCCATTCTTTCAGCTTTTTAGGCTCCTGGAGTCATTCTTACTTCCTCTTTTCTCTCACATCCATATTCTGGATGACAAAAGATCATCTTGGCTCTACCTTGCAAATATAGCGAAACTAACTACTTCTCAACTCTTAAACCTCTGTCTCCACTGGGTCCTAGTCCCCTATATCTCACAGCTTGCAGCAGTCAGCTCCAAGCAGCCTTCCTCACACCCTACAATCCGTTCTCAACACAGAAGCCAGAATGACGTTTTAAAATGCTAATCATGTCATGTGTGTGCTCAAAACTCTACAATGACTCCCCTTGCCACTCAGAGTAAATGAAAGCAGAAGTCCTTCGATGGCAGAGAGAGCCTCACTGGATCAGCCCCTGACACCTTCTCCTCTTCCTCTTCTGCTATGCTCCCCTCACTCTCTCTGCTGCAGCAACATTCCCCCTAAGCCACCTCCCACCTTAGGGTCTCTCTATTAACCTTACCCTCTGCCTGGGGCGCTCTTTCCCCAGATATGCACTCACCTCAGTCATTCACTGTCTTCACAAGTATAACTATCTCAACGAGGTTTATTAAGACCATCCTCTATAACATGACAACCTGCCCTCTCTACACTCCTTATCCTCTTTATCCTTTGGAGTTTAGCCTAAAATAATGACTAACACATACTTAATACTCAGTAAAAAGAGGTTCACTAAATTGAATCTACATCTGTGGTTCTGAAGGGACTGCCAGTAACTTTGTCTCCTGACCATGGTCGATTGGTCCAGGGTTGGAAGAGATCATTATCCTGTCAATTAGAATCCATTTCTGATTTTTTTTTTCACAGATGAGGAGCTAAAGTAAATCCACTTCCTCTTTAGTAACAAAATTGTGAGGTGTGACATGTGAGAGCTGGTTTGTTTGTGTCTCTTTCCATGTGGAGGTAGCTAGTGTGAGAAAACAAAGCTGATAATCTGAATGGAAATCTTCATTGTATTGAAGCCCCTGTGTCCAGTGTCCAGCTGAGCCTCTGCTCAACTATGTTCAGATGAATCAGGAAATTCTCTTCTATCACTTGCCACCAAAGCAGACCTGTCTGGTACAGCCTTATCTTTCCATGAGTCGAGACCATGATATGATCCTGCCCAGTGAAAACCACAAGGAATGCCGGGACAGACACTCCACTTTCTCAGCTCAAGGCTTTATCAATCAATTGTTGCCAAATT
>NW_025793777.1:4289-9027 GCF_021613505.1 Equus quagga | reverse complement strand
CAGGAATTTCTCATCAGTGTCAACAAAGAAGATGGCTATTTCAGCTTACATGTCTACACAAGGAAGAAAGAGCCATGATTTACAAAGACAGAAAGCTCAAATTTGAATAAAATAGCCCACGTTCACACAGCCAGGAAACACACATTCCTAATCTTGGAAAAACACAAGGGGTTTCACTGCTAGGGAGTTGACTGTCATATCCAAGGTCTGTCATTCAGTTACTGCTGGCAATTTGGTATCTACATATCAGAAAACAGGTATCGTTTATATAGCTGGGAATAACACAGCCACAAGCAAAAAGAAGGATGTCAGGGATCCTGCAAACCTGCATCAAAAAGTGAAGAAAGAGAAAGTTTATAAAACCAGGAAGCTCGTTAAAAGTAGGTAAGCCTATAGAGGGCCACAAGTTTCCAACAAAAACACAGATGAATGGAAATCCCAGTTAATGCAGCTGTGAGGTGGTCACCCACACACACAAGGAAGGAGATAAAGGACATCAGAGCAGGTGCAGTTACAAGGACTCCCAGGGAAGACAACATGCACATTTAGATAGTCTGAAAGAACCCACTGATATCCAGCTTTAACGGGAACGTGGTATACAGAGTGGTGAAGATGCTATCCACATCCAAAGTGGGGGAATTTGTGTTTTTAGGTCCATGTCCCTCGCATCCATATGCAAGGGAAAGGAGCCTAGGGTTTAATTGGGCCATATTCTCCTAAACATGCCCAGAGAAGAATGATTCTGGAGTTATACAGTCTGGGAACACTCACATCAGAAACCAGAGAGAAGGCAGCTAGTTTTTATTCAGCACAAACCAATCAAAGCAAAGGGATTTATGTGCCCAGGACTAGGGAGCCGTGATGCCAGTTCAAGGGAGAAACAGGCCATGGTAATGGACAGGGCAAACTCATAATATACCCAAGAAAGACAGAGACCAGTGATAAATAGCCAGGGAGCTCTCATCCATCCAAGGAAGAGGGATGCCACAGTTGATACTGATGGAAGACCACAGTTGTAATTTAGATAGCGGAGTTTAAGAAATAGGAAGCCAGGGCTCATGCATACGTCAAAGAATGAAGAAGGCCAGGTTTTGATAGCTCAGAATCTCATGACCATATGCACATGAGATTCGACCTGGGTCCAAGCTTTGTACTCTGGGGAGAAACTCCAAAGCTCTCATCCATGTAGTTGCACAACAAGCCACAGCACAGGAAACGGCAGTCAAGTCAACAGACGACAGCTTAGGGCTTCTCTGTCTGACCTATGAAAAGATTTCCCAAGCACATAGAGCAGCCGCCTAGGTTTTATCAGCCTGTTAGTTCCGTTTTCACCAGGACCTCTCTTTGGTCTTCTGTCACTTCCCTTGTAAAAGTAATAATTCCCAAGTCAGCTGGCCTTTCTTTTGTCTCCTCTTTTTCCCCGGACCCTTAGCTGTAGGATGAATTGTGTCCTCAGAGGCGACCCCAGATCCTGACCTACTCCCGCTCTGCACCTTTATAGGCCCCACTTCCCACAGACTGGAATTCCCAGAGCAGAAAATTAAAAAGATACCTGGGGTTGATTTATTCACGGACTTCACCTGAGCCTCACAGACAAACACACGCAGAGGCTGACACACTTGATAGTTACCATCTTTCAGCATCATTCCAGGCGTCTCAGTTCCTCACTGTTGTCTCTTTCACCACCTGATCCTTATTCACTTATGCCTGTGCATGAGACTGTTCATCTGCACATGATGTGCGTTCTTCGATTTTTGTACAGCAGGTGAACATCAATGATCCATCGTGATTTCTCCAAATCTGGAAGTGCGCTTGAAAACACACGCATTCATGAAATTTTATACACTATGAACAATATGGAGGATTGTTTTGAGTCATCAATATCATGCACAAATGAAACAATTCAGTTCCCATTCAAGATCTCCTCATTTTTCTCCCCCACATTTTGACGTGGTCTTCCATAATTCCTGCACATTCGCCAGTATTCTCTGCGTGACTAGGAAAGGGTAAGGAGATGTAAAAAAAAAAAAAAAAAAAAATCACAAAACTTCAAAAAAGACTGTGATGACCCAAACAGAAAAGTGATAGCAGAGCAAAGGAAAGAAGATTCACAGACATTTCTGGAAAGTGTGGAAGGAGGCGCTTTTCCTATTCTCAGGGCCGCCGAGTGGATTCTGACTCCTAGCACCCTGTGTGCAGCAGAGGGGAACCCCGCCCAGTCTTTTTTACACCATCCTTCCCCCTGCCGGGGCCATAGGAGTCAATGCTCCACTGCTATTCATGGGGTTTTCATGGCTGAGTTTTTCGGCAGTGGGCAAGGGCAAGTCCCTCTTGCAGTTCTGCCTTAGTCTGGAAACTCTGCTGAAACCTGTCCACCATGGGTGACGCTGCTGGAATTTGAGATCCCAGTGGCATAGCTTTCAGCATTCCAGGAACATGCCCCTGTCACGGTGTGTCAACCAACTGCTGGATGGCACGACTCCCTGTCAGGACACGGACCTCGGTCACCATGGTGACAGCTCTGAGTCTCAACCACTAGGCCACCAGGGCTGGCTAAGGGGAACATGTGGCATCCCAAATTCAAGGGCATGCCAGGCGGCCGGAGGGTGGGGCTGATGGCCATGGAATGGACAGGGCAAGAAGTGGCATTAAGGAGTCAGTTTGTTGCTCTTGTCCGAGGGGCCTAGGATATTCAGGGTGCTTCAAGGGTCTTAAGCTTCCTAAGGTTATAAACGGGTCTACAAACTGTTTGTGGGACAGCTCTCCATCCAACGTTCCTGGCTCAGACCCACTTCCCAGCTGACCCAAGTCACTCCCTGTCTCCTCAGAGCCACAATTTCTCCATTTTGAAAATGCAGGTCTCGATTACCAGACACCTGCAATTACACACCCCCACCCGCTGTCCCCTCACCTGTTCGCCCCTCCTGCAAGACAGTTCATCAGGGCACTGCTTCACTGAAGCTTGCAGATGATCTGGTAGAAGAATGTGTCAGCTAAGGGTTCAGACACCTTTCCAAAGCAGTTGGAGACCCGCCAGCATCACTGCTCAAGTTGCCTCGAGGGCCACACCTCTCCAATCCTGTCAGACCCTGGGCCGTTGTGGTCAGAGGACCAGCTGAATTAGGACCAGCACCATAGTACAGACCCAGTAGATGGCAGTGGAATAAGCCACTCTGTGTCCTGGAGGAAGATGTGGAGAATGAGCAGGATCCTGTTGGCCTAACTCCCACCCCTACCGCATTCCCAACAGTGGGGCCGCCTCTCCACAGCAAAGATAACCTGGTAACAATTAACAATCATTCAGAACTAGGGCTTGTTCTGGAAGAGTCACAGGACCTTCAAGGAATTCTTGGGACTACTGTATTCTCCCACCTTCCTGAGGTAAATGTGTTCACCCACCTTCCTGGCTCCCATGTAAATGCTGGCTCACCTGATGATCCCCACAGCTAGTGCCCTAGTACTATACCCTAGCAGTCTAGTGTTTAAGACTCGGAGCCCTCACCAGCACAACCCAGGTCCGTGTCCCGGGTGGGGAGCCACACTACCCATCCGTTGGTTGCCTGTTGGCTCAACTATTGTTCCCCGTAGCCAGTCCTGGCGTTCTAATGATTAAGACTTGGAGCTCTCACCACCACAACCCAGGTCCATGTGCTGGACAGGGAACCACATGACCCATTCATTTGTTGTCTGTTGACCCACCGAATGTTCCCTGAAGGCATACCTCGTAGTCTAATGTTTAAGATTCGGAGCCCTCATCACCACAACCCAGGTCCATGTGCGGAACAGGGAACCACGTGACCCATTCGTCGGTTGTCTGTTGACACACTGAATGTTCCCTGTAGCCAGTCCTGGTGTTCTAGTGTTTAAGACTCGCAGCCCTCACCACCACAACTCAGGTCTGTGTCCTGGGACAGGGAAACACACCACTCATTCATTGGTTGTCCGTTGACTCACCTAACGTTCCCCATAGCCAGTCCTGGTGGTTTAACATTTAAGACTCAGAGCCCTCAACACCACAACCCAGGTCCGTGTTCTGTAGGGTGAACCACACCACCCGTCTGAGGGTTGTCATACTGTGGCAAGGGCACATTGCTGTGGATACTGAAAGCTCTGCCAAACATGTCAGGCCCATTTTCAGAAATAAATTGTTTCCCCCCTTTCCCTCCTCCACTCAAAATTCCACCTCCGCCTCCTCAGCCTGACCTCCTGACTGATCACTTAGCTACATGTGTCTGCATCTTGGTCCATGATCATGGCTGACCTCTGGGGGCGGTTTAGAATCTGCTTTAGGTCAAGGAATCTTTAGTGTCTAGGAGTGGAAAAACAAGAAGCAGACCAAAACAGACTATGTCTGGAGAGCAACCAGAGGCTGGGGTGAGACACCTCCCACTTCTCCTGCCATTGCCCACCCTTATGACCCTCTCAATTGCAGTCCTTTGTCACAGGCTACCTCACAGCCTACAAGATTTGTTAACACCCTTACGCTGAACAGGGAGAGTTGGATTCACAAGAAGTCTTCATCTCTGATTTCTTTTCCGTGTGCCGGATGCTGTTCTGTCTGGATGAACTCTGTCTCAGCTCTCATGCTGCTGCCTCCAGGCCTCTGTGAGGAGCTGTCCTGGTCCTTTTGGTGATGTGCATCTTTGAGGAGCTCCCTTGGCTTCAGAGGTGCCTACCTGACAGCCTTTGGAGCTCCTATGAGTTCACATAGTGCAATGGACAGGCGTATGTTTGGAGG
>NW_025793777.1:0-4244 GCF_021613505.1 Equus quagga | reverse complement strand
CTGGTGGTCTGCAAAGAGAACAGGTGCTGTACAAAGGACCTTGTTGAGGATCTTGTGTTTTTGTACTCAACGTTGGAATGACCACGCAGACTGACTAATTAAGTGGACATGAGTGGGCCTCCATCCAATTGTGTGCTTGAGCCGAGACTAGGCCCTACTGGCTCGGGTATTCGTGGTGCTCTGTTGTAACCAAAGGGCCTCCAGCACCTCCAGTGTGGGCTGGTGGGTCTTCGGGCCCCGCCTTGGCTAGGAAGATATCATGTTTACGCAAGGTCAGGTTTATGTAAAGGAGAAATTCATGTTATACCCAAGAAAGATGGAGGCCAGCAATAAATAGCCAGGAAGTTCTCATCTGTCCAAGGAAGAAGGACACCACTGTTCAGATAGATGAAAGTTCACAATTTCAATTCAAGGAAGTGCCTTTCAGAGACTATGCAGACAGGGGCCCATATAATGTACACGAGAGTGAAGGAGATGTTCACATCCCATAAGCTCCTAATAATAGTCATGCAAGATTGGCCCTGAATTTATTTAGCTGTGATGTTCACATCCATATCTAGAGAAGAAAGAGCCTGGGGCTTATATGGCAAGTAGGCTTGAGTTGACTTCCTAGGAAGAACAAAGAAAGCATATTTAAGGGTGTAAAGCTCTCATCCACACTCAGAAAAGATGAGTCCAACCTTTACTCAGAAGGGATGTGCATTTTCATAACCCACTAAGGGGGGCAGTGCTTATGGCATTGCATGTTCATATGCATAAGGAACAAGGCCAGAGATTTCTCTGCTGCCAAGAAGGGAATATTCTGGCTAAGTTTCTACAACTGGATGATCTCATTCATATCAATGTTGGAAGGAGGCTAGGGGTAATGTGGCTCAAACATGCTTCCATTTCCAAGAGTCAGAAGGACAGGGTTATACAACCTGGAAACTTACATCAAAGGCCATGTAAGAGTAGCCCAGAATTTCTGGAGTGAGGAAGGTCACAGGCATGTTCAGTGAAGAAGAAGGCCAAGGTTGATATAAACTGGAGGCTGTATCCCTTTCTAAGGAAGTCTAAGTCAGGCGTTAAGCAGGAGAGAGGCTCTTCTCCACGTTAGACAAAGACAGAGCAGAGTACTTTACAACACGATATTCAGTTGCATAAGTGAGAAGCAAGAAAGTGGATATTGCACAGAGAATGTACAAAGAATGAATGAGACCTGGGGTTATCCACCAAGAAACACCCACCCATATGCAAGGAAGTAGGGGGCTAGCTCTACAAAACTGGGAACTGGTATCCAAATCCAAGCAGAGGAGGAACAGGATTTATCATGGAAGCAAAGGAGCAACAAATGCAAGGAACAGGAACCAAGGGTGGATGCAGCTCAGAAACTCATTTCCACACACCCTAATAAGAGTGGGTTCAAGGTATATAGAGTCCAGAAACCCACAGAGAGATCCCAGTTTATTCACTCGGTGAGCACGCATTGTAGCCTAGAAATACAGCTATCCGTGTTTGTACAGCCAGAGTTCGTATCCATTTCCTAAGAGAAGGAGAGGGGAGTACATAGAGCAGGACGCCGTGCATCAATACCCAAGGAAGAAAATCTCATGGCTTCCACACATGACAAGTCTGCATCCGTATTCCACAATCAAAAAGAAGACATGACTTATGCAGTCAGCTCACATCCAACTGCAACAATGAAGGCTGTGAGGGTTCAGGAAATCATGTAACTGTGCAGGGGAAAAAGAAGGTGCCACTGTCTGTAAGTCTGGTAGGGCACACCCATGTCCAGGGAGGAATGAGGCCAAGGCTGTCCACATCTGTATTTAGACAGCACAGAAGAGAACAGGTTGTATAAGGGCAAGAAACGCACACACTCCCAAGGAAGAAGGAAGCTAGACTCTACACAGTCAGTACCTAAGTGCAAAGTACACGGTTGTAGTAGTCGTCAGCTGGGGCTGACATAACAAAATAGCCCGGACTGAACGGTTTAAACAGCAGAAATTTATTCCTCCTAGTTCGGGATGCTGGAAGTCCAAGATCAGGGTGCTGCTGTAGTCAGATTCAGGTGAGGGCTCTCTCCCTGGCTTGTAAAACGCCACCTGTTTGCTGTGTCCTCTCACAGCAGAGAGGGAGGGCAAGCTCTCCGGTGGGTCTTTTATCAGGATGCCAATCCCATCAAGAGCACCACACCCTCATGCCCTCATCTAAACCTAATTTCTTCCAAAAGGCCCCGTGTCCAAACACCATCACAGTGAGTGTTAGGGCTACAACATACGAACTGTGGGGATGGGTGTGCAATTCAGCTCACAGCAATGCTGAAGGGATGCAGGGTTTATGCCGCTAGCTGTTTCTTATCCATATCCAAGAAAGTTGAGCTGGGATTACAAGCCGAGCAGTATGCATTCTTCTGCAAACCAAGAGTGCAGACTGTAAGTTCCCAACACTGACATCCACTTTAGCAGAACTTCAAGGTTTCTACAACAGGCAATTTCATATGCACACTGAACAAACAGGACAGGAAACTCACATGCATATCCTAAAAACAAGGAGTGTACAATCATACAGTCACAGGGCCTGCATTCATGTTCAAGGGAGAAGAAAAACAGGGTTTGCACGGCTGAGGAGTCATGTCCATAAGCAAGAACGACAGCTGTCAAAGTACATACAGCCAAAAGCTCACATCCATGGATTGAGGAGGCCTGATATCACACACCTAGGAAGCTATGTCCTAAATCAAAACAGAAAAACACCAGAGCTTATAACCCAATCAACTCGCATTCGATTTCAGCATGAAGCAGCACAGGGCTTACAGAGCCAGAGAGCCTAGTCCGTCCGAAGCTAGAAGAACTCCAGACACTTTATAAGCAGGAATGTCACAACATACCCAAGAAGAAAACAATCCTGGGGTTACGTGGCCAAGGGATTTGTATTCATACCCAAGGAAGAAGGTTTTACCTTCTTCCATACCAAGGGGTTAGAGTTTACAGTCACAAAGCTCACACCATTTCCATACCCACGATCAAGGCCTGGGTTTATAGAGTTGAAAACTAGCATCCGTTACAAGGAAGAAAAGTGTGCGAATTATACAACAAAGTCCAACCATTATCAAGCAGGAAGCTCACATGTGTAATCAAGGAGACAAGCAGGGTCCATGCAAGTTGGATACTCACGTCTGAAACCAGGGGTGGGAGATGAGGGTTTAGAAAGATGAAAACTTCCTACACATAATCAAGAGGGAATAGGCCATGACTTACACCGCAGTTATGCGGCTTGCAAAACTGAATGGAGGGCCCAAAAATGGTGGAGTGGGGAACCCACAGGGTTTGTATGTATAGGAGCGCAAGGATTAAGCTGAAAAAAAGGAGGACTCACCTCTGCCCCAACTCTGAAGTCTAATGAAAAAACCTCACAAGAACAATGGCACTTCTTACAGAACAAACAAGATGTTGAATTTTGGTAGAAGAATGTTAGGGCGTGTTTCCTGATTGGCCTAGCATCACTCAGATGCAGCCTGGTGGCCCTGGTGTCAGGATCCTGGTGTGGCTTCCCGGTGCTGTAGAGAACGATACAGACTGTGTTCTCAAAACATTTTTGTTGTGCTTTTGACCTATCATGCAGCTTCCACGAGGATCATTTTAGGGTGCCCCACCTCACCACGCAGAACAATGCCTGCCTTGGACTGGCTTCTTGTCAGCATATGTTCAAATCTCCTACATATGCATATATGGAGACAGCTGCTGGGGGAGAGCATTAAGTGCTCAATAGGGCAAGCAAGAGAAACACTGAAAGCCCTAGGAACACTGACGCTGGAAAGGAAACACATGGAGGTATAAAGGCTTAGAAGAGCTCCCACGTACAGAGGGCTACCCACAAGACCATGCACGTTCACACGCTCAGATAAGAACTAAGACCCCAGGTTTTCACTTCTGGGTGATCTTTAGTCTCTAAGTAAACTCGAAGGGACAGCTTCAGCGGATGGAAATCGCTTAAAAACTGATGAAATTGTGCCCTCAACCCCAAGCCATCTGCAGAGACCAAGAGAGCACTTTCTAAAACTTGCCCTTTCCTATTTTCCTCCCCAGGAAGTTCAGGAAATCCCTGTCAACTCCGTTTGTGGCCACCAACGTCGTGGAACAGAGACAGTGACTGCACAGGATGAACAACACAGTCTATTCAAAAATACTTTAGACAAGGAACTAAAAAAACCAGTGAGCTAAACCCAGCAACCACAGAACAATCTGAGGGAGAGAAATCTCCTC
>NW_025793776.1:0-15293 GCF_021613505.1 Equus quagga | reverse complement strand
TTTGATATTTGTGTATATTGTGAGCTTATCACCACAAGAAGTCTAGTTAGCATTTGACACCATGCATAGTTATGAAAATTTTTTTCCTTGTGATGGGGACTTTTAAGATCTATTCTCTTAGCAACTTTCAAATATGCAACATAGAATTACTAACGATAGTTGCCATGCTGTACATTACATTTCCATGACTTAATTATTTTATAACTGGAAGTTTGTACCTTTTGACCTCCTTCACCCATTTAACCCCTGCTCGCCTCCGTCCCCCCACCCCCCTCCCACTGCCAACTCCTGCCTCTGGCAGCTACCAATGTGTTCTCTGTATCTATGAGCCTTGTTTTTGTTTTTAAATTGCACACTTGAGATCATAAAGTATTTGTCTGTCTCTGACTTACTTCACTTAGCATAATGCTCTTAACGTCCATCTATTTTGTTACAAATGGCAGGATTTCTTTCTTTGTTATAGCTGAATAGTATTCCATTGTATATATATGTATACAGCACATTTTATTTATCCATTCATCCAGGGATGGATACGTAGGTTGTTTCCATGTTTTGGCTATTGTTAATAATATTGCAATGAACATAGGAATACAGCTATCCCTTTGAAACCCTGTTTTCATTTCCATTGGATATATACCCAGAAGTGGGATTTCTGGATCATATGATAGTTGTATTTTTAATTTTTTGAGAAAGTTTCATACTGTTGTCTGTAGTGGCTCACCAATTTACATTTCCACCAACAGTACACAGGGTTCCTTTTTCTCCACATCTTCACCAACACTTATTTCGTTTTTTGTATATTTTATTTTATTGAGATATTGGGTTTTAACATTGTATAAATTTCAGGGTATGTTGTTATATTTCAGTTTTTGTATAGACTGTATTGTGTTCTCCACCAATAGTTTAGTTTTTTTCCATCACCATACATATGTGCCCCTTTACCCCTTCACCCTCCTGTCACCCACTTCCCCTCTGGTAACCTCTGATCTGTTCTCCATATCCTTGTGTTTATCTTCCGTATATGAATTTTGAAATATATGGTGTTTGTCTTCCTTTGACTTATTTTGCTTAGCATGACCCTCAAGATCCAGCCATGTTGTTGCAAATAGTTCGATTTTGTCTTTTATTTTTTGACATGTAGCTTTTCCTAGTATTCTCTTATAATCTTTGGTATTTATGTGGTAACTGCTGTAATTTCTCCTCTTTCAGTTTTATTTATTTGAGCCTTCTCTCTTTTTTTCTTAGTGAGTCTGGCTAAGGGTTAATCAATTTTCTTTATCTTCTCAAAGAACCAGCTTTTAGTTTCATTGATCCTTTCTATTTCTTTCAGTCTCTATTTCATTTATTCTGCTCTAATTTTTATTATTTCCCTCCTTCTGCTGACTTTGGGCTTTGTTTATCCTTCTTTTTCTAATTCTGTGACGTGTAGCTTGTGATTACTTTGAGATTTTTCTTGTTTGTTGAGATAGGCCAGTATTGCTGTAAATTTCCCCCCAGTACTGCTTTTGCTGTATCCTATAAGAGTTGGTATGTTGTGTTTTCAGTTTAGCTTATCTCCAGGTGTTTTTGGATTTCTTGTTTGATTTCTTCATTGATCTAATGGTTGTTCAGTAGCATGTTGTTTAGTCTCCACATCTTTGTGACTTTCCCAGCTTTTTTCTTGCAGTTGATTTCTAGTTTTATAGTATTGTCAGAAAAGATGCTTGATATGATTTCAATCTTCTTAAATTTATTGAGGCTTGCCTTGTTTCCCAACATATGGTCCATCTTTGAGAATGTTCCATGTGCACTTGAGGAGAATGTGTATTCTGCTGTTTTTGGATGGAATTTTCTCTGTATATCTATGAAGTCCATCTGGTGTAGCATTTCATTTAAGACCACTGTTTCTTTGTTGGCTTTTTATCTGGATGATCTATCCATTGATGTAAGTGGGGTGTTGAGGTACCCTACTATTATTGTTGTCATTTTCTCCCTTTAGGTCTGTTAATAGTTGCTTTATATACTTTAGTGCTCCTGTGTTAGGTGCATGTATATTCATGTGTTGTGTATTCCTGGTGGAATGTCCCTTTTATCACTATATAATTCCCCTCTTTGTCTCTCATTGTCTGTTTTATCTTGAAGTCTGCTTTGTCTGATATGAATATGGCTACACCTGCTGTCTTTTTCTTGCCATTTGCTTGGAGTATTGTCTTCCACCCCTTCACTCTAAGACTATGTTTGTTTTTAGAGGTGAGATTTTTTTCCTGGAGTAGCATATTGCTGGGTCTTCTTTTTTAATCCATCCAGACACTCTGTGTCTTTTGATTGGTGAATTCAATCCATTAACATTTAGAGTGATTATTGATATATGAGGGCTTAATACTGCCATTTTATCTTTTGTTTTCTGGATGTTCTATATTTCCATTGTTTCTCTTTCTTTGCATTTCTGCCTGCCGTTTCAGTTTGGTGGTTTTCTGTGATGGTTTTCTCTTTATTTATGATTTGTAGTTCTACTCTGATTTTTTGTTTTGTGGTTACCATAAGATTTGGATAAAAGTTCTCATAGATGAGATAGTACATTTTCTGATTGCCTCTTATCTCTATTAGCCTATGCAGACTCCATCCCTTTCTTCTTCACCTTCTATGTGTTCGCTGTCACAATTTTTTCCGTTTTGTGTTATGAGTTTGTGACTAAATTGAAGCATTAATAGTATCTTTGATGCTTTTTTTCACTTTATACTTCATTTAATAATTAAGTTTTTGCTAACCTGTTTTGATAGAGAGCTACAATTTTCTGATTTTGTCTGTCTATCACTTTGCTCAAATGTTTGTAAACCTTTGACTTTTTGTTTCAGGTAGGAGAGTTCCTTTCAACATTTCTTGGAAGGCAGGTCTAATGACAATGAACTCCCTCAGCTTTTGTGTGTTTTGGAAAGGTTTTATTTCTCCTTTATATTTTAAAGATAACTTTGCTGGATAAAGTATTCTTGGCTGATAGTTTTTGTCTCTTAGTGTTTTGAATCTATCATTCCACTCTCTCCTAGCCTGTAAGGTTTCTGCTGAAAAATCCACTGAAAGCCTGATGGGTATTCCTTTGTGGATTATTTTCTTCTCTTCTACTTCCCTTACTATTTTTTCTTTGTCATTGAGTTTTGACAGTTTTAATATTATATGCCTTGGAGAAGGTCTTTTTGGATTGATGTCATTAAGCATTCTATTAGCCTCATATACTTGCATGTCCAATTCTTTCCATAGTTTTCTTGGTGAGGAAGATTGGCCCTGAGCTAACATCTGTTGCCAATCTTCCTCTTTTTTTCCTCCCTGAAGCCCCAATACATAGTTGTATATCCTAGTTGTACATCCTTCTAGTTTTTCAGTGTGGGACACCGCATCAGCATGCCTTGATGAGCAGTGTCTAGGTCCATGCCCAGGATCTGAAGCAGCAAACCGTGGGCCACCGAAGCAGAGCAAGTGAAATTAACCACTATGCTACCAGGCTGGTCTACACCCATTCGTTAATCAGAGTATTTATTCTTTTGCTATTGGGTTGTATGAATTCCTTATATATTTTAGATATTTACCTCTTATCAGATATATGGTTTGCAAATATTTTCTCCCATTCCATGTGTTGTCATTTCATTTTGTTGATTTTTTGTTGTCGTAGTGCCAAAGCTTTTTAGTTTGATGTAGTCACACTTGCTTACTTGTACTTTTGTTCACTATGCTTTTGGTCTTTTAGCCAAAAATTCATTTTGAAGATCCATGTCAAGGAACTTTTCTCCTATGTTTTCTTTGAGGAGTTCCATGGCTCAGATCTTACATTTAAGTCTTTAATCCATTTTGAGTTAATTAATGTGAGAGGTATAAGATAAGTGTTTTTTTTTTTTTTTTTTAAAGATTTTATTTTTTTCCTTTTTCTCCCCAAAGCCCCCCGGTACATAGTTGTATATTCTTCGTTGTGGGTCCTTCTAGTTGTGGTATGTGAGACGCTGCCTCAGCGTGGTCTGATGAGCAGTGCCATGTCCGCGCCCAGGATTCAAACCAATGAAACACCGGGCCGCCTGCAGCAGAGCGCGCGAACTTAACCACTCGGCCACGGGGCCAGCCCCCTAAGATAAGTGTTTTAATTTTATTCTTTTGTATGTAGCTGTCCAGTTTTCTCAGCACCACTTATTGAAGAGACTACCCTTTCCCCATTGTATATTTTTGGTTCCTTTATTGTAAATTGACTGCTCATAATGTGGGTTTATTTCTGGGCTTTCTATTTTGTTCCACTAATTATGTCTGTTTTTGTTCCAACCTCGTATTATTTTGATTACTATGGCTTTGTAATATAGTTTGAAATCAGGAAGTATGACGCCTCCAGCTTTGTTCTTTCATCAAGTTGCTTTGGCTATATGAGGTCTTTTGCGGTTCCATACAAATATTAGGATTGTTTTTTCTATTTGTGTGAAAAGTCCTGTTGGAATTTGGATAGGGATTGCGTTGAATCTTTAGATTGCTTTGAGTAGCATAGACATTTTAACAATTTTGATGTTTTCCATCAACGAGCATGGGATATCTTTCCATTTATTTGTGTCTTCAATTTCTTTCATCCACGACTTATAGTTCTCAGTGTACAGGTGTTCTACCTGCTTGGTTAAATTTATTCCTAAGTATTTTATTCATTTTGATGCAGTTGTAAATAAGATTGCTTTCTAAATTTTTTTCTGATAGTTTGTTATTAGTATATAAAACCAATGGATTTTTCTATATTGATTTTTGCATCCTGCAACTTTACTGAATTCTTTTAGTGGTTCTAACAGTTTTTTGTTGGAGTGTTTAGGGTTTTCTATGTATAATATCATGGCATCTGCATATAGAGACATTTTTACTTCTTTTCTAATTTGGATGCCTTTTCTAGTTTCTAAATGCATACTTGTATGTACCTCTGAAGGATGTTGTGAAGATTCTATAATATTACGCATGTGAAAGAAAAAACTCTGGTGTTTCATGTGTCTTAAGTATTAACAAAAGCCTGAAAATGTTGCCCCAGTATTCAGTCCCCAATGAACATTTGCCATATTCTACAGAATTAATAACATTTTCATGTAGATTGAGTAAAAAACCATTCATTCATTTAATCATTGTATAGACATTTATTAATAATGCAATTCATGTCGCAAACCAATTTAGACACAGCAAAATCACACATAAGAAGAAGGTCTATGTTGTTGAACAGCTCACTAATGCCTTTTCAGGAAAAACATACATACAAACAAATAAATAAAATGAGATAATGCCATAATAGATATATGGTCAGATTTTTGAGGGAAGTCAAAGGATGGATTGATGAGATCTGTAAGGACTTTTCAGATGAAGTAAGATTTCAACTGAATGTAGATTGAGTAAGAGGTTTTTAAATGATAAAGCAAATGTTTATCAAGATTTGGGATTAACCTTTCTCACAAAGAAAAGTTGATACTCATTTCCAATGGCTACAATTTCACCACTCTGTACTATTCTTCTTTTTTCACAGTCTTTACAGTACCATAAAGTTTATGTTGTCTTTACCCTCTCTCTATCTTTTGATATCATCATCCTCTCTCATATTCATTTATACCAAGGCTTAAACAATTGACAAGTTTTAATTTAGCTGCAAATAGTAACCAAAACCTTAAAATAAAGGTATGATGTTTTTACTGTGGGATGGGAACCACAGAGTTTAAGGATCAGGGAGAGAGACAATATACCCTTACTGCCCCCATCCCACCGTTCAAATACTTCAGGTAAACGGTGGCTTATTCTGCCTTTGAAATGACATAGACAGGGCATTGTACAATGTCAGCAATCTCACTTACAGAGAAAATTTCCAATCTCCGAAATGGCCGACTTGTAGAAAAATAGAGTAGTTTATTCTCCAGCATACAGATCCCCAGATTTTGAATGTACTTACCGGTAAAATAAAGTAAAAAAGCACGGAGCAAACATGAGATTGCTAAATTTTTGTTTTGTCAAGTAAGAGTATCAAGCCCCTTTCCAAAAAATTACCATCTACCACCACCATAATTCAATAACAGAAAGAAAATTATAAAACCAATGTACAAGAAGATAGTATTAGATAAACAATAAACTTCTATATTGACTTCATTTACCCTTAGATGAAACTTCTTATTTTCCTCATTTCTCCACATTGGTGAAAAACAAGTCTCCATTGACTGGCCTTGATCTGGAGTCTGACATTTGGGACATTTGGAAACTACTTATCTAAAAGCTTTGAAATATCAGTATTGATCTTCTTTTGAATATCTATCTGGAAGGAAATTAATAATATTTATAAAACCATGTTAATTTTCTGTTTAGAGACATTCAATGTCTCCCTATTCTCTACAACAGTGGTTCTCAATCTTTAGCCTGATCACACATAGTGCTTGTTAAAAACAACAGATTGCTGGGTCCATCCTCAGATTGTTGATTTAGTAGGTCTGGGGTGGGGCCCAAGAATTTGCATTTCTAGTAAGTTGCCAGGTGATGCTGATGCTGCTGGCCTGGGACGACACTACCCTAAAGGAAAAAGCCTAATCCTTTATCAGACCACATAAGGACAAAAGCTAAGCTGCTGTAATAGAGAGACCTCAAAATACAGACTTAATTAATATGGAATAATATAGAGGGTTTTTCTCCTTCTATAGTCTGGAGGCATTGCTCAGCTGGGGGGTGTTCTGTTTACATCTTACTGTTCCATTTCCTCTTAGGGTTTTTGTCAGAGCTAGGTACCCTCCACATTCGCATTCCAGCCAACGGGAAGAGGAAGGAGGGAGGTGGGGTGAGAGCAAGTGGCTTCATATTTGACAGAATTACCCAGAAGTGGCACATGTCACTTCCTTGGCATTGTGTTGGTGGAGGCCAGACTAGGAATGTAATTTGCAGCACAGTGGTCCTATGCCCGGTTAGAACTTGGGGCAGAAGGTGGAATGAGTATTGGTAGGAAGTTAGTCTCCACCACAAAGGCTCCTCTGGTACTATCAGGTGAATGAAAGGGAGTGGTGTTTCTCATAAAAGTGGTAAGTCTGGGAAGGAAAAAAATCAGTGTCCAGTATAATCCTACTTTAGAATAAATGCCTGTGTGAAATCTTTCCTTAATGCTTTGTACATATCTCTATTATTGTACTTACCACATTTCATAATTATATATTTATTTATCTGCAGTCCCTGATTAGTCTTGAGACTTTTTTAGCACATGGATTGCATTTTATTTTTGTATCTGTATCTCTTGTTTATCTATCTCCTTATCATTTCTCTGTACTTCCTACTTACTTACAAAGTCAGTGCCTAGTATAATTCTTGCTATTTAGTACACACCCCAGCAATGCCCTTTAAATAAATGAATTGATTCATCATCTGTTGGTAAAAGTCAATATTATTTCTTTATCTCTCTACACCCTGATTTTTTCCATCTAAGTCATGACTTTGCTGACCATTTTTCTACCCAGAATATTCTCTTTACTGCACTCTTGACATCTTTGTTTCTTAAAGTGTAGATCAGAGGGTTAAGGCTGGGTGTGACGATTGTGTAAAAGAGAGTAAGGAACTTCCCTTCATCTTGGGATGTGTGATTCTGTGGCTTCATGTACATATAAATGATTGTTCCATAAAACAGAGTTACCACTGTGAGGTGCGAACCACATGTGTTGAGGACCTTATGCCACCTTGCTGCTGACTTGATCCTCACGACAGCATGAGTGATAACTCCATATGAGATGAGAATTAGTGATAGAGGTACTAGAAGAAATACCACTCCAAGAGCAAAGACAACAATCTCAGTTACTTTTGAATAGACACAAGCCATCTTGATAAATGCTGGCATCTCACAGAAAAAATTATCCACTTCCCGGTGCCCACATTTTGGCAACTTCAAAGTCAAGGGGCAAAGAATTAAGGCACTACCTAGACCACCTAACCAGACAATCAGCACCATCTTCTGGCAAAGCTGAGGGTGCATTACTACTGTGTAGTGAAGAGGTTGACAGACAGCAGCATAGCGGTCATAGGCCATCACAGCCAAGAGAAGACATTCTGTAGTTCCCAAGTCCAGGGCAAAGAAGAATTGGAGCACACATCCTCCGTATGTAATAGACTTTTTTGGACCCCATAGATTGACCAGCATTTGGGGGATAATGCTAGTTGTATAACAGATGTCCAGAAAAGACAAATTGGATAGGAAGAAATACATGGGTGTATGGAGCTGGGTATCTAGGTAAGATACAAGAATGATGGTTGTGTTTCCTACCAGAGTGGCAGTATAGAAGATGAAGACAAGCACAGAGATGATGCGTTCTAATTGAGGCCTGTCAGAAAACCCCAGAAGAATGAAGTCTGTTTCAGAACTTCCATTGCTTGTTTCCATTTCTCTTTATGAAAGGCTAGCAGACAACACCATGGTGACAAAAAATATCATCATCCTTAGGTAGAACTGAAAATCTCTGGAGTCTGTCAGGGTATCTAAAACTTACTTACATGCTTTCTCCCACTTGGAACATCTCTTTTAACATTTCCCCTGTGTTCATTGCCAAAGTCTCTTCATATTTAATCATATCCAGAGTGGTTCTGAAAATAACATGTTAAACCCAATTACACTGAATTGTAAATCATTGAAAAGCCTTAATGTCCTATGGCCCCCTGGTTCTATGTATTTTGATTACATGATAAATCCACAAAGTTAATTAAGTAATTTTGAGTGGGTTATGTTTTGAGGGCTTATTCCTCCTTGAAACTATGACATAAGCATCGCTTGATCATGACAAATCTTTCCCTTATCAAAGGAATTAAGCTTGAGGTAAAAAGTTAAATGACATATTTTCTTTGGATAAGCTCCACCATTTGGTAGTAGAATCATTTTCTAGATTCACTTCCAAATGTCTGCCTCCAACCATTATAATCATAATCATAATCATAATCATAATCTCTATCACCACCAACCTACTCTCCTCATGTTTTTTTTCTCTTCAACATTGCATTCACTGTTTTCCTGTATCAATTTTGTATGTTCCCTACTGCACTGCCCATTTTTGTGCATGTGTTTTTTTGTGCCAGGAATAAAATAACATTTCTTATTATTAACCTTTATGTACATGTACAGAGGCCATGTTTCTTTGAATATCTTTCATGACTGCTATTACACTATCTAAATAGACTTATTGAATTGTTGCAGAGTCAAAAATTGAACTAATTCTAGAACCATTTGGTCACCACATACATATACTAACAATCTGTTAGTTCCTACTCACCTGGCCAGTCAGCAAAATTGGCAAGGCAGGTGATTCATACAAAAAGCAGTTCATTAAACAGTCAGTGAGTTGTTTTCCCCCAGGGAATTTGCCAATTGCATGAGTGGATCCTCTGGTTGCTTTGGAACTCTACAGGTAAAACTATTACCTCATTTCGACTCTAAAAGAGTACAGATAAGGGTTAAGATTACGTCAGTCTCAATATTTCTGAGTGCTTTGTCATATCCTTAAATAGATGGAATGTTGAATGACTGAAGTAGTTTATAAATTTTATATGCATATTATTTCTGACCATGAACTTCAGACCTAGGGTACTTACATTATTGGAGCCAGGAAATAATAACCTTATTTGCTACATTTATAGCGTCTTTGGGGCAAAGGAGTAATAACCTTATTTGTTGCAGTTAGAGTAAAATAGGGTAAAGATAAATTACTTACAGTATATCATTGTTAGAAGTATTTTAGTTACAACATTTAATGTCATAATCATGAAGAAGAAACTGTTTTTACCAAGTAGTGTGAGATAGAGATGTAGTTTTTCTTAGCACAAAACGGAAATTTTATTTAATTAATGTGTCCGGTTTTAATCACATTTTATTTAATTACTGAGTCCAGTAATAGGATGTCAGCTAAGTTAACCATAGCACTTAAGTGAACAGATTCTGGACTCAGAGTGCTCGGGATCAAATCCCAGCTTCACTACTTGGAAGCAATGTATCCTTGGCTGATTATTTGCCCTGTTTGTGTGCCAGGTTAGAAGTAAGTTAAGTGAAGATAACACTTCCTTGCTTAAGGAGAGGTTGTGAGGGTTAATATTTGTGAAAGCATTTGGAACTGTGCTTGGTTCATATTTAATTCTGAGAATTAAAAACTACATTCACTTACCCAGAAATCGTTATTATTCTATTTACCCCTTATTCCCTTTTTTTTTTTCACACTGGTGATTTTACCATGATGGTAGAACTAAACTGAAATAATTAAAAATATTCTTTTGCCTAAGTTTTAAAATGTACAAGTATGTTATGTGTACAAAAATACCCAGAAACACAATGTACATATTGAACTGATGAACCTGAGACAAGAGAGGACTTGAGCTGACAAAATGCCTTGATTGCAAAGTGCACTCAGCTATTTTGGCCAGTTGAGGTTGGGATAATGTTGAAAATTAAAAGGCCATAGAATTTTCGAGTTGGAGTGGGCCTCTGGAACCATGTATCCAGTCTTCTGCCTACGTAAGAGATCCTTCCACAGAATAGTCACAAACTTCCATCTTCGTAACTTCAGTAATAGGGAAGTCAGCTGCACACGAAGCAGCCTCTTTCTTTTAATCAATGCTCTTACTTACTTCTTATGTTGACCTCAAAGATGCCCTTTGTAACATCCAGGCACTGGCTCATTTTCTTTTTTCTGGAAAGAAGACAGCATAAGTCAATTCAACATGACTTCATTTAAAAAAAAATTATAAAATAAAACATGGATACAGAAAAAAGGTAAAAACTTCATCAGTTAAGGTGGATATTCTTGTAACTAACACCCAGGTCAAGAAATAGAGCATTGCCGAGACCCCAGGAGCTTCTCTTTTGTACCTCATCCCAATACTAACCCTCCCATGTCTCCCAAAGTATCCACTATCCTGATGTTATAGTAATCACCTCCTTGTATTTTAACAGCTTAATTATCCAAATGTGCATCTCTAGACAATATTGTTTGGTTTGGCTCATTAGAAACCTTTTATATGTCTTTTAAGTCTCTTTTAATATTAGAGACTATTATCAAATATACTCTTTGATTAATCTTCCTAAACTAAGTTCATGGACCCTTGTCTGCTGTTCCTAACACTGTATGATCTTTTACCATGCTTTTCTGGTTACTATCCATTGGATACACTGTAGCTTATTAAATGGCTCGGTTCCAAAGTGAACACAGGCCTTCAGCTGTGCTGCAATACTGGACAGAATAGTGAACATCTATGATCTACACACACTTCCTAAAATATATGTTGGCTAGGTTTAGAAGGAGGAAAATATTACTGGCTCAGTGTAAACTTTGGATCACATAAGGTCCTGGGCAGCCTTATTCGAAGTGCTGTCAAGCCAGAATTATACTTTGTGTAATTTTATGTTGTAAACCCAAATATAGAACTTTTCATTTTATGCATCTTAAGACTTTCTATGTGGTTTAAGGCTTGGATCTCAAATTTTAGATATTATTTTAATTTCAATCAAAAGTGAATGTGTTATAAAAATGAGACTTAGAGCATGAACTGAAGAAATAGATGTTAAAAAAGAGGCATGCTCCATTTTAATGGAAACTCAATTGTTCATTTTTCATGGTATGGACTTCAGTTTCTAGTAATGTAGCATAATTTTACATTTTATTTGCTTTAGTAAATTTAAGAAAAATGAACGAACCATATTTAAATTTGAATTTATACAATGACATGGAGTGAAAACTAGAAACAAAATCTCATAATTCTTTTAAATTTTGTAAAAAATGACAAGATTAAATGAATCTTTTATTAATTGAAAAGTAAGAGGCTATATTGCTGTATCCATATAAAGTTAAAGCAGAAAAAGACAATATAAAACTAGTTAAGACCCCAAGCTCTAAGGTCAGACCACCCGTGATTTTATTAGATCAGACTTTGGTCACTTCCTCACTGTGTGAACTTGAGCAAGATAATTAACTTCTTTAAGCTTCGGTTAAGTTATCTGTAAGATAGTTATTCTCGTAGCACCTTCCTCGCAGGATGGTTGTGAGGAGGATTAAATGATATATTAAGTATAAGATATTTAGCAGAATGAGCATTCAGTAACTTCAAAATCCACTAACTGCTCTTGTTGAAATTTGGTATAATCTTCATTCCTGAGAGGGCATTAGTGTATTCATATCTATATCTCCCATACCTTTCACATTTTTGCTTTCATGTTCGACTGAGGCCTATGCTGTCTCAGATGTATGCTATCTAGGATCTGTTTTCTACTCTCTGTCTTCTTTTGTTGTAGATAGCAGAGAATACTTACCAGAAGACAAAAATATTAGAGCATACTTATATTTTCAGGAGACAGGAATTCACAGCTGTCGGGCTCTCCTGTAGTCCAAATGTTCCCATGTTCCCATTATGATGATCCTAAATTTCGTTGATAATTCAGAAAAAATCTTGTTTGGCAAGTTGCTGTGTCCATGACATATTGGATTAGCCACCAGTTTCTTATACTAACACTATAATCACATTTGCATTTAAATCACATTTGCAAGATTTAATAGAAGTCTATCTAATAAGGATGTTAGAGAAAAACTGGATGTGGGACTCGTGGAAGCGTTAATGAATTAAGTTTTGTTAGATGTATTCTGATAGGATATTTGTAGTCTTTGAGTATGTCCTCTTGTTAGACACATTTGTAGGTAGATATTTTTCGTCTAAGCAACCATACCCATGTTGGTCTATGTACGCCAAGAATCGTTACCGTGTAGCAGGGAAGTATTTATGTTCGACTCTAAAGGCTACTAGGTTGATGTGGTTTAGACCTTGGGGAGTGGTGCCCCACAGGGGTGATTAACAAATCTTTGACTATGGTCAGAGGGTTATGCAAACAATTTTATGAAAATTTCCCTGAAGACATTAGGTTGCATCTTTTCCTTTTCTTTTAAATTTCCCTCATTGAATTAATTTCAGAGATGACTTTATGCATTTACTACTGAAGATTCAAAATATAATGTAAAATCATATTTATAAAAATTAACACATTTAATTGAAATCTGTTTTATTCAATGGGTAAGATATCAATCAAGCTGGAGAAATATAGGCAATTATCTAGGTGTTGTGTCCACAGGAAAGAAATTAGTTGGTTAAAAAAAATTATGGAATAATCAAAATTCTAGCTTCTTGAACCCTATCATCAGTGTCCATTTTCAATAAATTAAAAATAATACCTTGGGCTGGCCCTGTGCTGCAGCGGTTAAGTTCGCAAATTCTGCTTCTCAGCGGCCCGAAGTTCGCCGGTTCGTATCCCGGGGTGCGGACATGGCACCGCTTGGCAAAAGCCATGCTGTGGTAGGTGTCCCACGTATAAAGTAGAGGAAGATGGGCACGGATGTTAGCTCAGGGCCAGTCTTCCTCAGCAAAAAAGAGGAGGATTGGCAGTAGTTAGCTCAGGGCTAATCCTCCTCCTCAAAAAAAAAAACCAAACAATAATAATACCAAGAATACCTCTCAGCCTACCACTCAATTCCAGAACTGGAAATTTACTAATAACTTAGAGCTACCTATTTGCCTTTACACTCTCACTTCTTCCTGTCTGAACCCCAGGGAAATCATGATCTTGAATTTTGTGTTCATCACACATTTGCATTCGGATATAATTTATATATTAACACACTCACATATGTGAATACCTAAATAGCATGTATTTTAAAGTTTAGTTGTTTCTGAACTTCCACAAAAGGTATCATACTTTATATGTGCTTTTGGGACTTTTCTTTTTTCACTGTACTTTTTGTTACTAAGATTATCCCATATATTTTGTGCAGCTGTGGTCCATTTATTTCCACTGCTGTATAATATTCCATGTGTGAGTATGTTACACTTACTTTGTCTATTCTCTTGTTGACAGACACTTTTGCTGATTACAGTTTTGGCTCATCTGAATGGTGTTATGAAGAACAATGTTGTATAGGTGCCTTGGGGCACATATGCAGGAGTATCTTTTGGGTGTATAGCTAGGAGAGGAATTGCTGGGTTATGGAGTAGGTAAATATTAAACTTTTAAATTACAAGCCATTTTCCCCCAAAGTGGTTCTATCAACTTATCTTACCCTAGTTATATATAAATTGTCCAATTGATCTACGTTTTTCTCCAACACTTGGTCTTACAGACTTTTAAATTATCGACAACTGGAAGATTATAATGCTATATAGCTTTGTCTTTGATTTTCATTTCCCTAATAACTAGTGAGGTTGAATATGTCCTCATATAGTTTCTATTACGTATAGTTTTCTATCAAAAACTTGTTATTCTATTACATTGTTTCTTTTTCCTTTCTTATTGATTTATGGTGTGTGGAGGGGTCTTTATACTTGCTTTTAATTCTGTTTTGCTTGTGTGCCCAGCAAATGTTTACTCTCAGTTTGTTGCTTGGCATTTTACTTTTAAAAATGCATCTTTTGCTGATCAGAAGTTCTAAATTTAAACATGGAACAATCTTTTCATTAGTCTTCTTTAAGAAATCCTTCTGTATTCCAAGGTCAGAAAGATTTTTACCTATATTTTTTCCTAAAACTTTTAAAGTTGTACACTAAATATACCTGGAATTAATTTATGTGTACGGTGGAGGATGGGTATCCAAATTTATTTTTCCATGTGGATACCATTTCCAGATTAATTGATTGGAATACTTTTTTCTTTCCCCAGTGATGCTATAATGTGTCTTGAATATATCAAATTTCTACGTATGAGTGTGTGCATGTGAGGGTGCTGATATATTTCTGGACCTTGTATTCTGCTCCACTGCTCAATTTGTCTTTCCCTGCACCAATACCATCCTGTGTCAATTATTATATATTTGTTATAAATCTTGATATGTGGTAGGGCAGGAGATTATTCCTTAATATTCTTCAGAAGTGTCTTGCCACTCTTTTTTTATTGAGGTATAATTGACATATTATATTAGTTTCAGATGTACAACATAATGATTTGATATTTGTGTATATTGTGAGCTTATCACCACAAGAAGTCTAGTTAGCATTTGACACCATGCATAGTTATGAAAATTTTTTTCCTTGTGATGGGGACTTTTAAGATCTATTCTCTTAGCAACTTTCAAATATGCAACATAGAATTACTAACGATAGTTGCCATGCTGTACATTACATTTCCATGACTTAATTATTTTATAACTGGAAGTTTGTACCTTTTGACCTCCTTCACCCATTTAACCCCTGCTCGCCTCCGTCCCCCCACCCCCCTCCCACTGCCAACTCCTGCCTCTGGCAGCTACCAATGTGTTCTCTGTATCTATGAGCCTTGTTTTTGTTTTTAAATTGCACAC
>NW_025793775.1:0-4667 GCF_021613505.1 Equus quagga | reverse complement strand
GTGATACACCACATTAACAAAATGAGGAATAAAAATCACATGATCATCTCAATAGATGTAGAGAAGGCATTTGACAAGATCCAACACCGATCTATGACAAAAACTCTCAATAAAATGGTATGGAAGGAAAGTATCTCAATATAATAAAGGCCATATATGATAAACTCACATCCAACATCGTACTTAATGCTAAAAAACTAAAAGCCATTCCTCTGAGAGCAGGCAAAAGACAAAGGAGCTAACTCTTGCCACTCCTGTTTAACATAGTATTGGAGGTTTTGGAGAAATAAATTAGAGAAGAGAAGTATAATAAAATAAATAAAAGGAGTCCAAGTTGGAAATGAAGAAATGAAACTCTTGCTGTGTGCAGGTGACATCATTCTACATATAGAAAACCCTAAAGAGACTATCAGAATACTAGTAGACATAAACAACAGCTGCAGCAAAGATTCAGGATAAAAATCAACATAAAAAATTAATTTCATGTCTATATACTAATAAGGAACTAGCAGAAGGAGAAGTCAAGAATATAATCATATTTAAAATCACAACACAACGCCATTTATTGAAGACAGTCTCCTTTCTCCATCGTATGCTCTTGGCTCCCTTGTTGAATATTAGCTGTCCATAAACGTGTGGGTTTACTTCTGGGCTCTCAATTTTATTCCATTGATCTGTGTGTCTGTTTTTGTGCCAGTACCATGCTGTTTTGGTTAGTACGGCTTTCTAGTATAAGTTGAAATCTGGGAGTGTGATACCTCCAGTTTTGTTCTTTTTTCTGAGGAATCCTTTGGCTATTCGGGGTCTTTTGTTGTTCCATATAAATTTTAGGATTCTTTGTTCTATTTCTGTAAAAAATGTTGTTGGAACTTTGATAGGGATTGCATTGAATCTATAGATTGCTTTAGGAAGTATGGACATTTTAACAATGTTAATTCTTCCTATCCAAGAGCACGGAATATCCTTCCATTTCTTTGTGTCTTCGTCAATTTCTTTCAACAATGTCTTATAGTTTTCAGTGCACAGATCTTTCACCTCTTTCGTTAAGTTTATTCCTAGGTATGTTATTCTTTTTGTTGCAATTGTAAATGGGATTGTATTCTTAATTTCTCTTTCTGCAACTTCGTTGTTAGTGTATAGAAACGCAACCGATTTTTGTACATTGATTTTGTATCCCGAAACTTCACTGTATTCCTTTATCATTTCTAAAAGTTGTTTAGTGGACTCTTTAGGGTTTTCTAAATATAAAATCATGTCATCTGCAAAGAGTGATAGTTTCACTTCATCTTTTCCAGTGTGGATCCCTTTTATTTCTTTTTCTTGCTAGAATGAAAGTAGCCCATTCCCTTACACCATGCACAAAACTCAACTCAAAATGGATTAAAGACTTGAATGTAAGACCAGAAACCATGAGACTTCTAGAAGAAAACATATGTAGTACCCACTATGACATTGGTTTGAGCAGCATATTTTCAAGTTCCATGTCTGACCGGGCAAGGGAAACAAGAGAAAAGGTGAACAAATGGGACTACATCAAACTAAAAAGCTTCTGCACGCAAAGGAAACCATCAACAAAATGAAAAGACAACCTAACAATTGGGAGAAGATATTTGCAAACCACATATCAGATAAGGGGTTAATATCCAAGATAGACAAAGAACTCATACAGCTCAACAACAAAAAAAACAACAATCCAATTAGAAAATGGGCAAAAGATCTGAACAGAGATTTCTCCAAAGAAGATATACAGATGGCCAACAGGCATTGAAAAGACGCTCGACATCATTAGCTGTCAGGGAAATGCAAATCAAAACTACAATGAGGTATTACCTCATTCTGGTCAGAATGGCTGTAATTAACAAGACAGGAAACAACAATTGTTGGAGAGGGTGTGGAGAGAAGGGAACCCTTGTTCACTGCTGGTGGCAGTGCAAACTGGTGCAGCCACTATGGAAAGCAGTTTGGAGTATCCTCAGAAAATTAAGGCTAGATCTACCATATGATCCAACTATTCCACTGCTGGGTATTTATCCAAAGTACTTGAAAAGACAAAGGCATAAAGATACTTGCACCCCTATGTTCATTGAACCATTATACACAATAGCCAAGACTTGGAAGCAACCTAGGTGCCCATCAAGGGACGAATGGATAAAGAAGATGTGGTATTAATACATGATGGACTACTACTCAGCCATAAGAAATGACGAAATCAGGCCATTTGTGACAACATGGATGGACCTTGAGGGTATTATGCTGAGTGAAATAAGTCAGAAGGAGAAAGTCAAATACCATATGATCTCACTCATAAGTAGAAGATGAAAATGACAAAAAAACCCACATAGCATTGGAGATTGGACTGGTGGTTACTGATGTGGATTAAAGCTGCCCCAGCTAGAGAAGCCCAAGGTGACCTGGCCTACATGCCAAACTATACGACCCAGTGGACTTTTTTTATGGTATGAATTAGGGCTGCCCCAGGGAGAGAAGCCCAGGGCATCCTCACCTACATGCCAATCTATATGGCCAGATTTGTATCTAAAGTTATATGACCGCACAATAACTAGACCCCATCTGCACTGAAATCATTTAATGACTTTTTACATCATCTTTTCTTTTCTCCAGTAAAAATAAGTCACGTACCCATGCCTTATAAAGGTAGCCCTAACCCTCAACTCGGGGCAGCAGCAGGAGCTCTGACTGCCTGTGGGTCTTGTCCCCACACACTAGCTCTGCCTGCCCATGGGACCTGTCCCCATGCCAGCGGGGGCAGCAGCAGGAGCTCTGCCTGCCCATGGGTCCTGTCCCCATGCTATTCCACACTATTCTCTAAATAAAAGAGCACTACTGCCAGATCTTGAGAGTCTAAGAAATCTTTCTTTCGACTCCTCGGCTCACCAACCCCGCATCAGTTACCATTAGGGAAGGGGGGAGGGGGAGGGCAAAAGGGATGATTAGGATCACATGTGAGGGGATGCACTATAATTAGTGTTCGGGTTGTGAACATGATGTAATGTATACAAAATTTGAAATATGATGTACATCTGAAAAAAAATTAAAATTAAAAAAATAAAATAAAATCACAACACAAAGAATAAAATATCCAGGAATAAATGTAACCAAAGAGCTGAAAGACCTATATACTGAAAACAATAAGACATTATTGAAAGAAACTAAACAAGATAGTTAAAATATCCATATTACCTAAAGCAATCTACAGATTCAATGCAATCCCAGTAAGAATCTGATGACATTCCTCACGGAAATAGAATAAAGAATCCTAAAAAAGGCTGGAGCCATTACAATCCTTGATTTCAAAATATAATACAAATCCATAGTAATCAAAACAACATGGTACTGGCACAAAAACAGACACACGGATCAATGGAACAGAATTGAAACCACACATCTATGGACAGTTAATCTTTGATAAAGTAGTCAAGAACATACAGTGTTGATTGGAAAGTCTCTTCAATAAATGGCCTGGGAAAACTGGATAGCCTCATGTGAAAGAATAAATGTAGACCAATATCTTGCACCATACACAAAAATTGACTAAAAAATAGATTAAAGACTTGAATCTAAGACCTGAAACCATAAAACTACCAGAAGAAAATATAGGAAGTACCCTCTTTGACATTGCTCTTAGCAGCATATTTTTGAGTGGCCTTTCTACTCAGGCAAGGGAAACAGAAGAAAAAATAAACAAATGGGACTATATAAGACTAAAAAGCTTCTGCAAGGCAAAGGAAACCATCAGTAAAATGAAAAGACAACCCACCAACTTGGAGAAAATATTTGCAAATCACATAGCCAGCAAGGGGTTAATTTCTAAAATATGTAAAGATCTCATACAACTCAACAACAAGGAAACAAGCAACCTGATTGAAAAATGGGCAGAGGATATGAACAGACATTTTTCCAAAGAAGATATACAGATGGCCAATAGGCACATGAAAAGATGTTCAACATCACTAATTATTAGGGAAATACAAATCAAAACTACAATGAGTTATCACGTTACACTTGTCAGAATGGCTATAATGACCAAGACAAAAAATAACACATCAAATTTTGGAGAGGATGTGGAGAAAAGGCAACTCTCATATAGTGCTGGTGGGAATTCAAACTGGTGCAGCCACTATAGAAAACAGGATGGGGATTTCTCAAAAGGTTAAAAATAGAAATACCATATGATCCGGCTATCCCACTACTGTGTATTTTCCCAAAGAATTTGAAATCAACAATTTAAAGAGATTTATTCACCCCTGTTTTCGTTGAGCCATTATTCACAATAGCCAATATGTAGAAGCAACCCGTGTACCCTGATATCAATGAATGGATGAAGATGTGGTGTATATACAGTGTAATACTACTCAGCCATAAAACAAGAGAAAATCATCCCATTTGTAACAACATGGATGGACTTTGAGGGTATGATGTTAAGCAAAATAAGCCAGATAGAGAAAGACAAACACTGCATGATTTCACTTGTTATATGGAAGATAAGCAAACACATGGATAAAAAGTACAGATAAGTGGTTACTGGAGGGTAAGGTGGTTGGGGGTGGGCAAAAGATTTAAAGGGGTACATATGTAGGGTGATGGACAAAAGTTAAACTGCTGGTGGTAAGCCCAATGCAGACTATACAGAAACTGCTAAGTAATGA
>NW_025793774.1:0-8381 GCF_021613505.1 Equus quagga | reverse complement strand
GTGCGTTGCCCGTACTGGAAAGACAGAGTTTAATTTTCTAAAATGTAATGAACAATTGAGTTCAGGACAAGACATGCTTTGTGGTGATTCGTCTGGGCCGTTATTTCCGGTTTGTAATTCCAGTGAGTTGACTTCCCATCCCGAAACTCTAACAGCGGTGAGTTCCATTTAAGTGTCTATTCCTTTTCATCATCTACCTAATTTTCACATTTATATCAAAATTATTACATTTCCAAGTCTACTAAGTTCTCTTAGAGACATTATAGTCCGACAGAAAGCTACATTTCCATTCTTTGAGGGGAGCGGTGAATGGGAGTAGTTATGTGACATAAAATAGAGTTATCTTACCGAGTTCAGATCTGGAAATTAGTGAGAGTGCTCTTTGCTTCTGAGCACAAGTATTGTACCAATTTCTTATCTCTTTTTTCAAAGCTAATGAAATTTACCCATTGATTATCTCGTTCTTTATTAACATTTTAAAAATTTTGTGTGTAAGTAGACATTAAATTTAAAGCAGGCAATCACTTAATTCATCCTTTAAAACAAAGAAACTACTACTAGGTATCTTCCTGCACTGGTTTCATGGTACAGTCTCCATCCCTTCCTCATGTTTATTTATCATGTCTAGTTCTTTACATCCACCTATTTGTGATTTTGTGAATCCATTAAAATTATAAGAAAAATACTGTGTGTATAGGAGCGAGACTCAGTGAACTCATCAGAAGGTCCAAATCATTAAGTTCTTCAAGTTTTTGTGAATGCCAAATCCTCCTCTTCCTCTTTATACTCACCTCTTCATAGTTACTTGAGAAAAGAAAAGGCAGTGCTATGGCGTCTCTCACCTGCTCTCATTCCTGACCTATATTTTTTGAAGAAGGAAGGGGGAAAAAAAGTCACGGGATTTGTCTTATTTGGAGCCCTAAACATTAGTGACTAGAGATTTTCTCATCATCCTTTTATCTGTAGGATGGAAGGAGAATCCTAAGTTTTCAATTTTTAAGGCAAAAACTAATTTCATGCACATACAAAATTTCCATTACATAACTGTCTTTTGCCCAGTTTCCTTAGAAACTTCTTCAGTAAATTGCTTCTTTACAAACTGCTGAAAGAAGTTTCTCATAATGACATGTCCTTTTTACTTTTGTGGTAATAATTGGTTCTACTCTTGTGTTCTTTTCCCCAAATTATTACATAAGTTTAATTGACCCTTAGA
This sequence comes from Equus quagga, assembly GCF_021613505.1. NCBI lineage: Eukaryota > Metazoa > Chordata > Mammalia > Perissodactyla > Equidae > Equus > Equus quagga. The sequence goes on along the minus strand of NW_025793774.1, from coordinate 7,168 downwards.
ATAAGAAGTTTAAGACTTTGAAATTGTGTAATTTCCTAAGGGGAGGATTGACATGGAAACTTGTTTTTCACTGTATATTGATTTGAATCTTCCAAATGCCATAGACTGAGCATGCATTATGTACTCACATAGAAAACTAAAAAGAAAAGTTTTAAATAGCATAAAAGTTTAACAATCACAAATGTGTAAATTTTAAAAACCAATCCTTTGAAAATTCAGTAATATTTTTGAGATAAATCTATTATGATTGCCTAATTAAAATCATTTTTGTAAACAAAATCTTGAGGAAACCTTACTCCAGGAATTTTACTATCAAACTAAATTAACCTTATAAAACAACTTCAAAGGGAATAATCTATCCATATATATTCATTCAATATAGTTATGTAATATGCACATGTAAGTATAAATGTATGAAATTAACAAAATATGAATGTATTTCCAAAGAGGATTGAACTTTGTAATTACTCCAAAAAACAGATAACGGCATATAGAAAAATGTGAAACACTAAAAAAAGGAAATCAGAATAATTTACATATGTAGAGAGAGCAAAATTCTACCAAGAATAAGAGTAAGTTAATTTGTTATTAAGAAAAGATGGCGATTTAATAATACACTTAATAGAAATTTTATTCCACTTCATTTCCAACTAAGATATCCACAAATGGTAATTGCTTTTGAAATAGGAGTGCAAGAAACAATTAGAGAAATCTAAAATCATAATTAGAAGACCGTAGTGGTGTTTCTTTTACAGTCATCTATAATCAAGTACATTTTGCTTATCTCAGTGGGTGTAGTAAAGGCTTAGGACTCTGAGCGCCGCTGTTCACCAACTCTGAGAAAAGCTCAGTAAGAGCTCGTCAGATATTAGGATCTGCAACTACACAAAGCCCCGCAGAGACCACAGACCAACTCCGGGGGGCTGAAACAAAACTCAGCCTCCTAACCTGGGGCACTACGGGTTTCTCGAGAAAATAGATCACCATAATTTGCAGGAGGAAAAAAGAACCTAAGGAGTCAGCGTGCAGAGAAAGCATTCCGAAAAAAATCCGTAGTGAAACAACAATGGCCGCTCCAAGGAATCGCCCGCACCACACAGGACTGGTCCTGCTGTGCCTTTTCCTGGGGAGACTGTGGGAGATCAGGGCCAGTCAGATCCACTACTCAGTGCCTGAAGAGACAGAAAAAGGCTATATCGTGGGGAATATCTCTAAGGAGCTGGGGCTGGAGCCCCGGGAGCTGGCGGAGCGCGGAGTCCGCATCGTCTCCAGAGGTAGGACGCAGCTCTTTGCTCTGAACCCGCGAAGCGGCAGCTTGGTCACCGCGGGCAGAATAGACCGGGAGGAGCTCTGCGCTCAGAGCACGCGGTGTCTGGTGAACTTTAAAGTCCTGGTTGAAGACAGAGTGCAGCTTTATGGAATAGAAATAGAAGTAACTGATATAAACGACAATGCCCCAAAATTCCAGACCGAAAATCTGGAAGTAAAAATTAACGAAATCGCTGCACCTGGAACGCGTTATCCACTCCCAGAGGCTGTTGACCGGGATGTGGGCTTGAATTCCCTGCAGAGCTACCAGCTCAGCCCCAGTCACCACTTCTCCCTGGACGTGCAAACTGGAGACGACGGAACTATAAACCCAGAGCTGGTGCTGGAGCGGGTCCTGGACCGTGAGGAAGAGGCTGCTCACCACCTGGTCCTCACCGCCTCCGACAGCGGCGATCCGCGTCGTTCCAGCACAGTGCACATCCAGGTGACAGTGTTGGATACAAATGACAATGCCCCTGTTTTTGCTCAACCGATTTACCGAGTGAAAGTCCCAGAGGACGTGCCCCAGGGCACCCGTCTGCTTACTGTAAGAGCTAGCGACCCGGATGAGGGAGCCAATGGAAGAGTGGCGTATAAATTCTGGAAAATTAGTGAAAAACAATCTCCATTATTCGAGCTTAATGAAAACACTGGGGAAATATCAACAGCAAAGAATCTAGATTATGAAGAATGTGCATTTTATGAAATGGAAATACAAGCTGAAGATGGTGGGGGATTGAAGGGGCGGACTAAAGTGCTCATTTCGCTGGAAGATGTAAATGACAATAGACCGGAAGTGATCATGACATCTCTGTTTAGCCCAGTGAGGGAAGATGCTCCTCCAGGAACAGTAATCCTTCTTTTGAATGCTCACGACAGAGACTCCGGGAAGAACGGCCAAGTTGTCTGTTCCATCCAGGAGAGCCTACCTTTTCAATTAGAAAAGTCGATAGAAGATTATTACAGATTGTTGACAGCTCAAATTCTTGACCGAGAAGAAAACTCTGAATATAACATCACAGTGACTGCAACTGACAGAGGAACGCCGCCCCTGTCCTCAGAAATTCACGTCACCCTGCACGTGGTCGACATCAACGACAATCCACCCTCCTTCTCTCAAACCTCCTACTCAGTCTACCTCCCTGAGAACAACCTTAGAGGCACCGCCATCTTTTCGGTGACAGCTCGTGATCCTGATAGCAACGAGAACGCCCGAATTATTTACTCCTTGGCCGAGGACACCATCCATGGGGCGCTTCTCTCATCCTACGTCTCCATCAACTCCGACACCGGCGAGTTATACGCGCTGCGCTCCTTCGACTATGAGCAGTTTCGAAATCTTCAAATGCAGGTGAGGGCAAGTGACAGAGGAGACCCTCCACTCAGCAGCAACGTGTCACTGAGCTTGTTTGTACTCGACCAGAACGACAACACGCCCGAGATTCTGTACCCCACCCTCCCCACCGACGGTTCCACGGGCGTGGAGCTGGCGCCCCGCTCCGCAGAGCCCGGATATCTAGTGACGAAAGTGGTGGCGGTGGACCGAGACTCAGGCCAGAATGCCTGGCTGTCCTACCGCCTGCTCAAGGCCAGTGAGCCAGGGCTCTTCACGGTGGGGCTGCACACGGGAGAGGTGCGCACGGCGCGGGCCCTGCTGGACAGAGATGCACTCAAGCAGAGCCTGGTGGTGGCCGTCCAGGACCATGGCCAGCCCCCTCTCTCAGCCACCGTCACGCTCACCATAGCCGTGGCTGACAGCATCCCAGACCTCTTGGCTGACCTGGGCAGCTTCGAACCCTCGGCCAACCCGGATGATTCAGACCTCACACTGTACCTGGTTGTGGCTGTGGCCGCGGTCTCCTGCATCTTCCTCGCCTTTGTCATAGTGTTGCTGGCCCTGAGGCTGCGGCGCTGGCGCACCTCAAGTCAGTTTCAGGCTGAGAGGCTCGGATTGGCTGGCATGCCTGCTTCTCACTTTGTGGGCGTGGACGGGGTGCGGGCTTTCCTTCAGACCTATTCCGGGGAAATCTCCCTCACTGAGGACTCGCGGAAGAGTCACGTGATCTTCCCCCATCCCAACTATGCCGACACGCTCGTTAGCCAGGAGAGCTGTGAGAAAAATGAGGCTTTATGCGTTTCAGATGATTCCAAGTTTCCTATAGAAGACACTCCTTTGGTTCCAGTGAGTTCAGTTTTTCCTTTGCTTTCTATTACCATTGGTTTTCTCTTTGAGTGTTTGCACTTAAGGTAGGATAAGTTCATATTAACATATTTCTCACCATTTAAGTTTTCACTGGGCCTAATTTTTGCTCTAACATCTATTGGAGGCGTTTATGGGTTACATGGCTGATGTAATATTCACTTTCAAATAATAATTAACCTGTGGTCAATGTAAACCTTCCCCTGGGGCCACTCTCATTCTCCTGCATTGACAGGGGCTTTTGGGGTGGGTTGCTTGATTGGTTACCATGGTTAACTACTAATCCTTAGGGCTGGTTTTCCATTCCTGAAATTTATTATTATTGTTACCTCTAATGACCCCATTGTGAAAATCTTACCCTAAAAACATTCCTACAGTCAATACTATTTTTGTAGGGGTAAATTAATGAGACAGCAAATGCATTCTTCTTGGAGAAACAGCTGAAAGCCTGGATCTACTGATTCTGCTCTTCTGTTTCTATGACAGGACAATACCCCTTTGAGGTGATGTTTTTCAGATCACATGCTTGTAGAAATTGTTTGCTTTTAGCGATTATTTCTAAGAAAGATTCAAACTTCGATTATCGTGTATTTCCAAACCCTAGTAAGGAACTTTTTATTCTTTTAATAGTAAGAATTTTAACATCCCCTGTTACCATATCCTCCAAGATTTTAATTTCCTAATGCTATAATGTCAAGTTATTGATAGTTTAAAACTCTTCTTTCCTATAGTTTATGATTGCTAAAGAGGGGTTTCTGAGACTGAACGCTGTGAGACAACAAAACAAGGGAAATTAAAATTATTCTTCAACTGTATATTTTTTATGGCTCAATTCTCCAACTTTGAGGCTAGAAATAAATGTGGATATGGGAGACAGCTTAGGAAAATATTCTTGGAGACTGCTATGGAGTTTCTAAGAATATTTTACTGGCTTTTAGCTATAAGGAAAAGAATAATGTGTTATTTAATTTGATTTTAAATGTAGCATTGTTTTAAGTAATAAATGACATTCCAGAAGACTGAAAATAAGCTTGAAGTTGACTCAAAAGTCAATGCTAAGAATGGGATCCATGATCATTGATGACTGCTGGCATTTCTATGGAAATAGAGAATTATTTTATTTTACTTGTCTTTACAATTATTTTTGGAATTTATGTTGTTTTACTTATAAGAATATAAATGTTAACATGTGTGAAAATCCATTGTGATATGCATACAGTATAATTATTTCAAATGCTCTTTCTTCCTTAAGCTGGTAGGAAAAAAAGCATCCTTCAGGGTCATATTTTTAGCCATGTAATAGGAAAACTCTCATTTAAAATTTCTGTCCTGGTAAGTAACCTCTAGTACTTAGTATTCATAAATATTAAAATATGTGCTAATTTGGAAAACACCTAATATATATATTGATGAAGGCCTGTATGTCACGGTAGGTAACTACTATTCTCTACAATAAAAATGTCACTTGCCTTTAAAAATAGAACACAAGGCTCACCGGATGGATGACTGGGAAGAGTGTGGAAAATGCTCTATTCTAGTTTTCTTAAGCTACGTAGAACTTGTACATTGGTAACAGATTACATAACAGGCTTAAAGATAAAATTCTTGCTCATCTTGATGTCTCATCTTAGAGTTAATTAAAATATCTCAGATTTGCTTCAAAGTAATGAGGGAGTGCAATATATAAACAAAGATGACCTGTGTTGATCACTTTTTCAGTTGGGTGATGGGTATATAAAGATTGAATAATAATGCTCCCTACTTTTGTATAAGTTTGAAATTTTCCATAATAAATTTATTGAAAACACTAAGTATATAGGCATCCGCTGTAATACTATGGCAAAGCTAAAATTTAGGGATATTATATAACTGCATTTTCGAAGAGCAATATATATATTCTGTATAAATATTCTGGAGATAAACTGGATTCAAGACGAAAATGTCAGACTGCGGTTCCACATAGGGCCTCTGGGCGCCGCTGTCGGCCAGTGCAGGGCAAGCGCTGACGCCCGGGATACCTAAGCCTCTAGCCTGGGATTTCCTGCGCAGCCAACACAGAAAGAAGGAAACATTCACACGCTGAGGCTCTCGGCTGCGCACACTGACCAGCATACAAGGATTCCCAATTCCGCCTTTCCTGGGCCGAATGCTCTTCCAGTGAGGCCGTAAATTGCAGTTTCTTCGGCTTTCCAGAAAGACTGGGACCGAGCGAGAACTGGAGCGCGCAATGGGAGGGAGCTGCGCGCGGAGGCGCCCGGCCGGCCCGCGGCAGGTACTGATTCCCTTCCTACTGCCTTTGTTCTACCCCGCGCTCTCCGAACCGATCCGCTACTCGATTCCTGAGGAGCTGGCCAAGGGCTCGGTGGTCGGGAACCTCGCCAAGGATCTAGGGCTCAGTGTCCTGGATGTGTCGGCTCGGAAGCTGCGAGTTAGCGCAGAGAAGCTGCTTTTCAGCGTAGACGCGGAGAGCGGGGAGCTACTTGTGAAGGACCGAATAGACCGTGAGCAGATATGCAAAGAGAGAAGAAGATGTGAATTGCAGTTGGAAGCCGTGGTGGAAAATCCTTTAAATATCTTTCATATCGTTGTGGTTGTTGAGGATATTAATGACCATGCCCCTCAATTTGATAAAAAGGAAATACATTTAGAAATTTTTGAGTCTGTATCCCCAGGTGCACGACTATCCCTTGACCCTGCCACTGACCCTGATATAAACATGAACTCGATTAAACATTATCAGATAAATTCTAACCCTTATTTCTCATTAATGGTTAGAGTTAATTCCGATGGTGGCAAATATCCAGAGTTATCTTTGGAGAAACCTCTAGACCGGGAAGAGAAGCGGTTTCATCACTTGATATTGACTGCCTTGGACGGAGGGGACCCGCCACGAAGTGCCACTGCTCAAATAGAAATCTTTGTCAAGGACACCAATGATAACTCGCCAGTGTTCAGCAAAGACGAATATAGAATCAGTGTTAGTGAAAATCTGCTCCCTGGGTCCTCCGTGTTGCAGGTGACAGCCACTGACCAGGACGAGGGTGTCAATGCCGAAATAAACTACTACTTCAGGAGCACCGCTCAGAGTACAAGACACATGTTCTCATTGGATGAGAAAACAGGTATGATTAAGAATAACCAGTCATTGGATTTTGAGGATATAGAAAGATACACCATGGAAGTGGAAGCAAAGGATGGAGGTGGTCTCTCGACCCAATGTAAAGTAATCATAGAAATCCTAGACGAAAACGACAACAGCCCAGAAATAATCATCACTTCTCTCTCTGATGAGATTTTGGAGGATTCTCTTCCAGGAATGGTTGTTGCCATCTTCAAAACACGGGATCGGGATTTTGGAGAAAATGGAGAAGTCAAGTGTAATGTAGGAAGAGGGGTTCCTTTCAAGATTTCTTCTTCTAATAATAATTACTACAAGCTGGTAACAGATGGATTCTTGGACCGAGAGCAGACTCCAGAGTACAACGTCACCATCACAGCCACTGACAGGGGCAAGCCGCCCCTCTCCTCCAGCACTACCATCACTCTGCACATCGCCGACATTAACGACAACGCGCCAATTTTCCACCAAGCCAACTACGTGGTCCACGTGGCTGAGAACAACCCGCCCGGCGCCTCCATCGCCCAAGTCAGCGCCTCAGA
>NW_025793773.1:0-8684 GCF_021613505.1 Equus quagga | reverse complement strand
GACTCGGGCTGGGACTCGGGCTGGGACTCGGGCTGGGACTCGGGCTGTGACCTCCGGCTGGGACTCGGGCTGCGACCTCCAGCTGTGACCTCCAGCTGGGTCGGGGCGCGGATGGGGAGGGATGGACAGTCCCCTCGCTGCGCCGCCTGACCCTCCCCGGCCCCGGCTGGGCCCCGCGGGGACACTGCCCGCCTTGTCTCCAGCCCGGCGAGCTGGCCGCACCCCCGACCCTGCATCCGGCCTGCATGGCCACCTGCCCGCCGGCATGGGACCGGGCGTCTGGCTGCTTCCTCTCCTCTGTGTGGCCCTTGTGTGCCGGGGTCTCGTCTGTATATGCCCCCCCGCCCCCCAGCTTTGCCTCCTTCCCACCTGGGTCCCTGGAGGCCACAGTAGAGCCGGGAAAAGGGAAGACGTGGGGTGAGGCCTGGAGTTGGCGGTTGTGGCTTGGACCCCAGCTCTGCCACTTCCTAGCTGTGTGACTTTGGGCTAGTGACTTGCTGTCTCTGGGCCTCAGTTTCCAGCCGTGGGAAGAACATTCCAGGCAGAGGGAACGGCGAGTGCAAAAGTCATGAGGTAGTGATGAGCTTGGTGCAGTTGAAGGGCAGTGGGAGGGTCCTGGTGGCTGGAACAGAGTGAGTGAGAGGAAGGGCAGAGAAGTGCTTGGGTCTGGGCTGCGCCGGCCTCGGGGTTTCTTTAGAGGGCTGATGGGAACCAGGAGACCTGAGAGCAGGAGAGAGCAGGACTCTTATTCTGAGAAGCTTCTTCTGGCTGTGGGGTGCAGAGGGGGCTGCCTGGGGCCAGGGAGGTGGCAGGTCATGGTAGAATCTTGGGCTGGGGAGTGGGGAGGGATTGTGGGGTTTGCAGGAAGTGAGGTGCTGGGCCTATGTGGGGAGCACAGGGGTGGCACCCTGCCTGCATCACACAGGGCAACAGGGCAGACCCAGAACTCTAGCTGATCTGGCCCTCTGGTGTCTCTGAGCCAGATAGCTGGATCAAGCCTTTCCTGAACTCCACCCAGCTGAGCCCAGCCTCCCGGAGGAAGCAGAGAGGGAAGCCACAGAGGGCGTGGCTGATGCTGCCGGGCCCATGGGAGGTGCAGAGGAGCAGGTGCTGCCAGCAGGAAGGGAAGAGCTGGGTGGGGTTGCCTGACTGGGGCGTGGGAGCCAGATGACCTCACAGGTCTCAGGGAGGCCAGGAAACTTAACCTGCCTGGGGTGGGTGGATGGGGCGCTGCGGCCCAGGACAGACCTGACCCGGAGTAGCCTTCTGGGTGGGGGCGGGGCCCTGGGGTGGACCCAGCGCTGTGTGACCTTGGGTCTCTTTTTCCTTCTGAGCCACCAGGGGAGGGGGACAGGAGGGCTCAGAGCTGGAGTGTCTCCAAGTGTCTGTGCTGATGGGAAACCGAGGCCCAGAGGGCAGAGGACCCACCAGGTGGCTCCGGGCCCCGGTACGAGGCCGAGGGGCACTGGGACCAGCAGGATCTGTAATTTCAGTCCTTTGGGTGACAAGGGGCTCGGGCGGCCGGGGTGCAGCTGGAGGGTCTGTCTCTCTCGGCTCAGACTCCCCCGTGCCCGCCTCTCGGCGCCTCCCAGGGTGACCCTCGGGGCATGTGGGGTTTGGGGCAGAGAGTGGGGACCCCCCCGCCCCCCGTCGTCACAGTGACCTGGAAGCGGGAGGTTATGGTTGGCCCGTCCAGGCCTGGTCCAGGCTGTGCTGGTCGGAGCATTTAACTCATGCCGACTGTGTGCAGCTTCCAGGGGTCCCGTGAGAGGGGAGAGGGGGTCGTGTGGGGAGGGGATGTGGGCCCTCGTCCTGGGGCCCTGGGCCTCCTGCCCACCCCACAAAGGCCCGACCTCGGCAGCATGGAGCCCTGCTCCTTTGGGAGCATCTGGCAATGCTGACATTGATCCAGCTCCTTCTGCAAACCGGTTCAAGGCTGAGAGTGTGCCTGGTGGGCTGCCAGAAAGCATCGACTGGATGAGAAAGGGAGTCCGGTTGAATCCCGGCTTTACTATGTCTTTGCTGTGTGTCCTTGGGAGGCCCACTGACCTCTCTGGGCCTTTAGGTTCCTGGGAGACTCCAGGGGAGGCCGCTGTGAGCAGCCCCAGAAGTCCCGGGACAGATGGTCAACTTTGCAAGCCCCAGGGTTGGAGGTGGGGCTGGTGGATCCTTCGTCCTCCGTGTATCCGTCCCAGTCTGGAGAAGACGTGCTTGGTGGGGCAGAGGGCGGGGGGTGGTCCTGATCCGGCTCCCAGGCTGGGCCAGGAGGTGATGGAGCTCTTCCTGAAAACTCCTCTCCGGGCTTTGATCCCGGGTGAGCTCCTATGCATCCGTCATGGCCCAGCCTCAGTGCCCTCTCCTCCCCACACCCTTCCTGGGTCTCTAGACAGAGCCTCGCCCTCCGGCCCCTTGGCCCTGCCCTGAGGGGCGGCAGGAGGGTCTGTTGAGGGGATTAACGAGGTGATAGGGCTGGATGAGGGCACAGTGTGGCCTGGGGGGCAGGGAAGGGAAGATTGGCTGGGTGGCCACTGCAGGATTCAAACCCGGGGTGGAGTGGACCCCGCTTGACCTTGTCTGTGCCCCCAGGGTCCTGGTGGCAGAGACCACGTCCCAGCAGGAGCGGCTCCAGGCCATTGCTGTGAGTTCCTCCCTGCCCCTCGGACGGGGGGTGGAGGAGGGGTGGGGACGGGGCCCCCGGGACTCAGAACGGGGGGGGGGGAGGTCAAGGGTCAGATTGTTTCTGGGAAACCTGAGGGCCCTGGCTCCACCCTACAAACGAAAGTGGAAATTTGTCCTTAGAACGTGGACTCTCGGACCCCCCTGCAGGGGAAACTGAGGCCAGTGTGGACTAGACTCCCGCGCTCGCCGTGTGGTGACCGCGCTCTGTGGTGGAGGCGTGGGGGTCTTGGCGGTCTCTGCCCCAGAAGCCCCACCTTGGGGTCTGTGGACGCTTCCCGGTCACTCTGTCCCCTTAATGCTCTGGGAACGACCTGGGGTCAGTGGCTGGGTGGGCGCCAGGCCGGGAGAAGCAGGGTCCCGCGGTCCTGACCCCGTCTGTCCGTCTGTCCGTCCCGCAGGAGAAGCGCAGGCGGCAGGCGGAGATGGAGAACCAGCGGCGGCAGCTGGAGGACGCGCGGCGGCAGCTGCAGCATCTGAAGGTGCCGGGGGGGGGGGGTGACCCCGATTCTGACTCTGAGCCCGACCCCGACCTCGACCCTGACCCTGGTCATGACGTGACCCCAACCCCAACCGTGACCCTGATCATGAACCAACCTGAACCCCACCCTGACCATAACCTGACCCTGACCCCAGCCTCAAGCCTGACCCTGACCCCAACCTGATTCTGACCTCAGCTTCAACCCTGACCCTGACCCCAGCATCACCCCGACCCTGATCATGAACCAACCCCTACCCCAGCCCGACCCCGACCCCATGCTGACCTGACCCCAGCCTCACCCCGACCGACATCCTGACTCCAACCTCACTCCTGACCCTGATCATGAACTAACCCCTCCTGACCCCAGCCTGACCCCGACCCCAACCTGACCCTGACCCCAGCCTGACCCTGACCCCATGCTGACCTGACCCCGGCCCTGCCACCCAGTCCAAGGCACTGCGGGAGCGCTGGCTGCTGGAGGGCGCACCGTGCTCGGCGTCGGACGGGGACGAGGACCTGCGGAGGCAGATGGAGGCGGACGAGCAGAGGGCGCGGCTGCTGGAGGAGGCCATCGGCAGGTGGGCGCCGGGGGGTCCGGCCGCGCTCGCATGCGGGGGGCGGGGGGGGCAGGCAGGTCCCTTCTCCTGCCTCGACGGGGCCTCAGGGGGTGTTGACGCGCAGCCCAGCGGGCTGGAACGGGGACGGGGGGCCGAGACCCTCCTGCGACACCGGCGGGCGGGCAGGTGCCGGGTGGGAGCCGCCAGGCCGGGGGGATGGGAGGTGCTCGTCCGCGGCCCGGTGCTGATGGGGGGACGGCCGGGCTGCAGGAAGCGGGAGAGGGCCGGCCGCCGGGGAAAGTGACCCCCCCCCTCACCCGGGGCTGGGACAAAAGGCCGGGTTTCCGGGCGGCCAGGGGAAGTGACGGCCTGGATTCCAGATGTCCACTCAGCTGCGGAAAGGCCCGGATCCCGGAGCCCCCGCCGCGCTCGTTTGGAAGAAACTGGGGGGGTCCGGCTGGGATTTTCCTCCCGAGTCTCAGTTTCCCCGCCTTTGGACCGGAAGGCGGGAATCCCCTTGTGCGTCTTAATTGCAGCAAACGTTAGTGCCGACTGTATGCCTCCGGGAGCTGGGCCGGGCCTGTGAGGGGGCAGTCGGGACTGACGGGCAGAGGGGCGCGGGCGGGCGGGAAGCACCGGCCGCCGGGGCTGCACAAGGGGCTGCTGTGCATCACCCCCCACCCCGGGTGCAGCTCTGGGGAGGGGCCCCCTGTGAGCCCTACTGTGTGTCCTGTGCATGGCAAGTGCCCTCCCGGGGCTCCTCAGGCCACATTTTGGCCACTCGGTGTCCATGCCAGGACTCCTCCTCCAGGAAGCCCTCCAGGCTGCCCCTGGCCGCATCCAGCCAACAGACGTGGGCTCCCTTTGTCAGGGGGCCGTGGACTCACCCCCGTCTGTCCCGAGCCTTGAAGGGGAGTGTCCCCCACGATGCAGGGTGTCCCCTGACGACCGCAGCCCCGCGCCTCGGGCAGGCGATGGCCGGGCAGGATTTTGGACACGGGTCGTGTCCTCACTGGGTGGCGCGGACCGTTGTCCTCATACTTGGAAAGTGAAACGGTTTTTCTAGTCTCCCGGGAGGGAGGACGCTTCCCGTGAAAACACACGTGTCTGGGTGGAAGTGCCGGGGGTTGGCGGGAGGCGGCCGGGTGGGAACCGGGGGTCATGCGGTGAAGGGACCCCGCCCTCCGCAGGCTGGAGAAGGAGATCGAGGCGCTGGAGAACGCGGACGCGGCCCCCGCCACTGCCAGGGAGCCCGCGGCGGCCCCCAGCCCGGCCCAGGAGGAGGAGAAGGCGGAGGTGGTGGTGAATTCCCAGCAGGTGAGGGGCGCCCGGGACCCCCGGCCACAGAGCGAGAGCCCACCCGGCCCCCCCCGGCCCCATGGCCGCTGGTCCAAGCCCAGATGTCAGAGCCGGCGCTCGCATCCGAGTCCCAGCCCGCCGCCCTCCGGCCTGTGACTGGGACATGTGGCTTTGCCTCTCTGGGCCTCAGTTTCCCCACCTACAAGTGCCCACCTGCTGGGGATGCCACGTGGGCTCAATGGGCCCGTGGACGGTGGGCACTGGACACGGGGCCTGCATGTGGGGAGCTGCCCTGAGGCCCAGAGAGGTTGAGGGGCTGGCTCCAGGCTGCACAGCTGAGGAGTGGTCTCTGATGACCAGGATCCCTGGGCCCCGAGCTCCTGGTGGCCGCGGAGTGTTAACGCAGGACCCTCACGGCACCCTCTGTCGTGTCCAGGCCTCGAGGGGCCTGGGGGACACGCCTCCTGTCTCCTGCCCATCCTCGTGCCCCCCCCCCCCGAGCTGAGCTGCAGGGGGACACGGCCCCCACGGCGTCCCCCACAGTGTCCGACTCCTTGCCCAGTGGACACACCTGCCCGCTCACCTGGGCCTGGTGTGGGCAGACTGGAGGCTGTGGGTGGAGCCCTGGCCTCACCGAGCCCCCGTTGGGTGGACACATGGACGTCTGTGCACAGGGAGGGCGGATGGGGCCACTGGGGGGAGGCCAGGGCCCTGCGGGGTCCCCGAGGAGGCCCCTGACTCATGGGAGGGTGGGGCAGGCTGGGAGGGGCTTTGAAGGCTGGCTAGGAGTTCTCCAGACTGGAGGTGAGAGGGGCCATGGGGAAGGTGGACTCACCTCGGACGCCGCGTTCGCGGGGTCCCTGCCTTCTTGGTGCCCACGTCCTGGGGACACGGAGACACTGGCCGGGTCAATAATCTGGTGGCTTGCGGGGCAGTGACAGACGAGGGGACCCCCTCTGGATGGGGAGGTTGGGGAGCCGAGTGAAGGGGGAATCTGGGAAAAGCCTTCCAGGCGGAGGGGACCCGGCACCCAGAGGCCGGGGACGGGGAGGAGGGAGAGGTGGAGGGAGGGGTCGCCCGGGGCCAGGCGGGGGATCCGTCCGCGAGGAGGTGACTCCTGCAGGGGGTCTCTGGAGCCGGGACCCCCCAGGCTCTCGCCCCCCTCAGCTGGGCCGCGCTGGGCACCCCTGACCTCTCTGTTCTTTCTTGCAGAGCCCGGTGGGCACGCCCAAAGGTAGGCTTCCCGAGGGGACGGGCGGGCCTCGCGCCTCCTGGTGGCCAGAAGCGGGATGACGGGCGGTTTGTGGCCGAGGAGCAACATTGTTGCTGATAAAAGAGGAAAAGGCAACAGTGACCCATCGCTGCTACTTTGTCTCTTTGACCCGGACTCTGAGTCTGGCCCCGTGTCCTCGCCGGTCACGTGATTTTCACAACGTCCCTGTTACAGATGGGGAAACTGAGGCTCCGGAGGGGCGTCTGGCTGAGGTCTTGGCTGTGTCCCGAGGCTCCGGGTCTGTCCCCGTCCTCGTGGGGGCAACCAGGCTCGGCTGCCTCTGTCCCACGCCCCCCTGGGCCTCGGTTTTCATGTCTGGGAAGTGGGATCTGCGGGGATGAGAAATCCAGACCCCGGCCGCCCTGAGGGTTAGGCGCCATTTGAAAGGATATGGGGACGGGGGGGCCAGCCCGGTGGTGCAGTGGTTAGGTTCACACGTCCTGCATCGGTGGCCCGGGGTTCTCGGGTTCGGATCCTGGGTGTGGACATGGCACCGCTCGTCAAGCCATGCTGTGGCAGGCGTCCCACATAGAAAGTAGAGGAAGATGGGCACGGATGTGAGCTCAGGGCCAGTCTTCCTCAGCAAAAAAAAAAAAAAAAAGAGGATTGGCAGTAGATGTTACCTCAGGACTAATCTTCCTCAAAAAAAAAAAAAAAGGGACATGGGTCCCAGCACGCTGGTAAGAAAGCTGCCATCCAGGAAACGGGAAAAAGCCGGAAGTCTGACCCATTTTATGCCCCTAAATTATGACAGACCAATCACGTACATGTTGGCAGCTATTTCACACGTACATATGACATTTAAATACACACTTAGCTGTGAATCTAATAGTTTACGGAATCTGTTATTCAGTATATTACATTTAATATAAATCATATTTTAGAAGTGCAGATTCACCCCGTCTGTGTCTGCATCGCAGGCCGGCGGCAGGAGCGTCTGTGGCCTGATTTGCGTGTGTTAATTATTTATGGGGAGAGCGTCTCCTCGTCTTACCGCGAGATTGAAAATTAATAATTAAAAGAAATCCTCGCAGGGATTTTGTGAAAAGCACTCGGCCGCGATGGGAGGCGGACCGCGGGGCTGGCGTGTGTCCCCTGTGGGCGCGAGGGCGGTGCCGCGTGTGTGGGGGGCTCCGGGGCGTCCGTGTCAGGTGTCGTGGTCTGTGTGGTCGTCGCCCCTCTGACCCCGTCTCTCTCTCTCCCGCCGCAGAGAAGCGCGTCTCCACGCCCGCGAGGACGGCCGCAGGCGCCACCATGATGAAAGCAGGTGGGTCACCCCGTCCGCCGCGGGTCCGGGGCCGAGGGTCGCCGGTGCCGTCCGCGGGGGCTGTGGTCGCACGGCTGGACCGAGGCGGCGCTCCGAGCCTGGGGTGGGGCCTGGCCGCCTTCTGCTTTGGCTCGTCGGCACACGCGGCCCGGCTTCCCCCGAGAAGACGGGCCCCCCGCATGGCGGCTCTAACCTGACGCCCCTCGCGGCTTCTCTGCCCTAACCTCGCCGCTGCTCCCGCCCGTGGGGTGCTGCACACGCCCGCACGCACCCGCTGCACGTCCTCCTCCTCCGTCCTCAGGCCGCCTCAGGAGAGGGAGTGAGCGCCCCATCCCTGGAGGTGACCAAGCTGGGGTCTGGGGCATTTTGGGAGCTGGGGTTAGTGCTAGGTGTTCTCCAAGGTCAGGGGTCAAATTCCCACTCTGCCCCTCGACACTTGGCGCTGGGGTCCCCCTGCCGGAAGGGCGGGAGTGGAGTGACCTTGTGGCACCAGGCCGAGCGGAGAGTGATGACAAGTCATAGCAGACGGCAAAACCTCGCTGCTGCTGCTGTTGCTGTAATTGAGCAGGGAGGCGGAGGCCGTCCTGGGGGCGAGGTGGCCGGGATGTGACGACACCCGGCCGCCCAGGGGGCAGGAGGCAGAGGGTCGCATTTCCCAGAGACGAGGTGCCTTCAGGCCTTTGCGCCAGATGGACCAGGCCCAGCAGCACCGGGGCCAGACGCCCCTACTGTTCTCTCACTCCGTGACCTCTTGTGCAGTGCACGACCTGCCCAACTGTGTCTGGAGGTGGGAGTGTCAGGCTGTGTAGGAACATCGGATTGAATAAGAGTCATTCATTCAAGCGCTCGTGGGGCCCGGTGTGAGGCACACGGGGGGGGCCGGAGTCCCCATGGGGCGACAGCCTGTGCAGTTAACTCAGGGAGAAAGCGAGGCAGAGAACGGGGAGCCAGAGGGGGGCAGTTTTAATGGGAGGTTTCAGGGGAGGCTGAACTAGGGGGTGACGCTGAGCAACGACCCGCAGGAGGAGACGGCGCGGGGCCTGCGGACAGCGGGGTGGGGGAGGGTGTTCCGGGCGGAGGGCGCAGTGAGGCCGGCGGGCCTGGTGGAGGGACAGCGGGGCGGTGAGGGGG
>NW_025793772.1:0-1770 GCF_021613505.1 Equus quagga | reverse complement strand
TGAAAACAATGAGAAAACTGCCCTGCTTAAAGAACTTTGTCAGAATACTGGAAATTAACTAATAGCATATTATAACCTAAGGAGAATTTATTCCAGAAAAATGGCTTCATCTCAATAAGAACAAGGAGCTTTGTTGTGTTTTCTCTTTCCCTAGTTGCTTCTCTGCTCTCTAGCAGCACTCTATGCTGGGAAAATAAATGCCAGCATTCTCAGTGAACACCAGGAGCCTTTCAGCCGCTAGAGGGAGCACTTTCAAAGCTTCATTCCCAGTAAATAATTATGATCTGTCTTGTCTGGTCATACCCTGAAGACCCCACTTGCAACAGAGTCTGCATTTTCCTTAACTTTGAGCTCTCCTACTGTGAGCTGCCCTTTACCCTCAGGCAATTGTTTAACTTCAGGGCTGCCTGAGGTAGTGGATAACAGTGGATGCATAGAGACTAATTAAAACTTTGTAAGGGATGGGGCCAACCCCGTGGCACAGCAGTTAAATGCACACATTCCACTTCGGAGGCCCAGGGTTCACTCACCGGTTTGGATCCCGGGTACAGGCATGGCACTGCTTAGCAAACCACGCTGTGGCAAGAGTCCCAGATATAAAGTAGGGGAAGATGGGCACAGATGTTAGCTCAGGGTCAGTCTTCCTCAGCAAAAAGAGGAGAATTGGCAGCAGATGTTAGCTCAGGGCTAATCTTCCTCAAAACAAAAAGAAAAACAAAAAACAAAAAACCTTATAAGGGAAAGCTGGAAAGTGAGATATGTGTGGAGGCTTTGAAAAGCTCTGACATATTCCTGGAATTTAGAAATCTAAGCACATGCATATGGCTATGTGCATGCTCAAAAAAGGCCTAAAATATCATCATCCTAACCTATGGCTAACACTCAGGCTCTGTGCAAGCTTGAATTGAAGTCTAAAGGCACAGTTGTCAAATGCCTGGATGAGTGTGCATGACAAGACCAACATGCACACAGAAACCTTCCCTCAGCAAAGACTGGGAGGCTTATTGGGCACAGGTGTTTAAGAAAATTTGCAAAACATTAGCTGATTACCAGGCTAAACGAGCAGAAACCTTAGTAGCCACACACAACAAAGGATGCAAATAAGAAGAATGAGTTCAGAAATGGACCTAAACAAACAGGAAAATCTACAACATACAGCAGCAACAACAAGCCCCGGAAAGGGAAAGAATCTGATTTTTAGAGTTGCCATGTTATACTACTTTAAATGTTATTTACTTTTTAAAAGTAATTTAAAAGTTATACTACTTTAAATGACTGGTTTTCAACAAAAAAATTATGAGACATGAAAACAAACAAGAATATACCATACATTCACAAGGGGAAAAAGATAACATCCCTGGAAAAGCACAATCAATGGACTGACTTGACCAAGACTTTAAATCTGCTCCTTTAGATATGTTCAAATAACTAAAGGAAATCGTATAGGAAAAACAAAAGAAAGCACAACATCAATGTATCAAATAGAAAAGATTGATAAAAAGAGAAATTGTAAGAAAGAAGCAAGTAGAAATTCTGGAGTTGAAGAATACAATAACTGGAGTGAAAAAATCACTGGAAGAGCTCAACAGCAGAAATGAGCAGACACAAACACAATCAAGGAACTTGAAGATATGTAAATTAAATTCTCCAGTCTGAGGAATACAAGGAGAAAATAAGGAAGAAAAATAAAAAGACATTTAGAGACTTATAGGATATCTTCAAGCATAACATCAAATACCTAATGGAATTCTAGGAATAGAGAAGAAAGGC
>NW_025793771.1:689-26810 GCF_021613505.1 Equus quagga | reverse complement strand
TGTGGTAAGACTGACTGGTTAATTCCATGGGTTTGGGTTCATTGCTGCACGTCCTTTGCTGTGAAATGAGCGCTTTGATCAGATGCCATGCAGTGCAGAATGGCATGGTGGTGTGTAAGACATTCTGTGGGCTCATGAATGGTGGAGCCAGCAGAAGCATTTCAGACAGGGGAGACAAATTCTAGATTTGGACATCCAAAATATACATCTGTTTCACAAGCATGAATCTCTGCCTTCTGTGGGATACTGTATATATGTATATATACTGTATATACTGTATATATATATATGTAGAGAGAGAGAGAGGGAGAAAGATAGAGAGAGAGAGACATAGACATCTTTGGAATATATAGACTACTACATAGTGTAATTGCTAAAACTCTCAATGCTGGTGTGTTGGTGTGATATACATAGTGGAAAGTGATGAACTAGTTGGTGAGATGTATCAAGTGTTTCAGAAATATGGTGGAAATAACACCTATAAGGACAACGGGATGAAATGGTGTGGTAGTTAATTTTATACACCAACTTGGTTGTGTCATAGTGTCCAGATATTTGGTAAAACAACATTTTGGATGTTTCTATGAATGTGCTTTTTTGGATGAGATTAACATCTAAATTGATAGACTTTGAGTAAAGCAAATTACCCTCCATACTGTGGTGGGCCTCACCTAATCAGTTGAAAGTCTTAGAACAAAGACAGGCCTCCCCTGAGCAGGAAGGAATTCTGCTAGCAGACAGCTTTTAGACTTGATCTGCAACTCTTCCCTGGGTCTCCAGCTTGCTGGCCTACCCTTCATGTTTTGGACATACCAAGCCTCTACAATTGTGTGAGCCTCTTCCTTAAAATAAATCTCTCTTCATCTATTTACATCCTATGGGTTCTGTTTCTCTGGAGAACCCTAATACAGATGGTGTAGGAGGCAGGCCCTAGGATGACACCCAATAATGCCCACTCCCTGGTGTCTATGCCTTTGTGTAAGTCCCCGCCTTTGAGGGCAGGTGGAACCTTTTACTTGACTCTAACCCATGGACTATGGCAGAAGTAATAGGATGTCACTCCCATGGTTATGCTACATCATATGAGACTCCATCTGAGCAGGTTGGAGCAAAATACTCTCCCGCAGGCCTTTCAGAAGCAAGCTGTTGTGACGTGACTTGCTTATGGAGAGGGCCACATGGCAGGGAATGGCAGGTAGCCTCCAGGAGCTGAGGGTCTCAGTCGATGGCAACAAGGAACTGAACTCTGCCAACAACAGTGTGTGCTTGGAGGAGGACTCCAATCTCCGGAAAAAATCCAACCTGGCTGACACTTCGATTGCAGCCTCGTGAGACTGAGCAGAGGACCCAGCTAAACCGTGTCTGGATTCTGACCCACGGAAGCTGTGAGATAATAAATGTGTGCTGTTTTCAGCTACAAAACTTGTGGTAATTTGTTATGCAGAATAGAAAACTAATACAGTTGGCTGCTACTAAATGCTGTTGACAGTCTAGAAAAAGATAATAAAAAGCCGAGCATGATTAATAGGCCACTGAAAGGCCAGAAGGCCCACCTGGTAGCTTACATAGAGGCTCCCACCTCCCATAGTGAGAGAGCAGGGAATATTAAAGATCAAGCCTTAAGCACGTGGAGCTTATGTTTTGTCCCAGTGGGAGAATCATAGCATGGGCTTGTGGGGCTGTGAGAACAAGGCCATGACATCTTCACCAGAGAATTATTGAGCTTTTGAAAACCAGCTTCTGGTGTGCTAATGGGCCTTGGTAAATACAGAATATAGACCTTGGGGTAACAGGTGATCACGTTTCTGGCATTACCTGCGAAGAGCTGTTCTCTGACAGACCAACCACGTCATAACGTTGAGCAGGCCGGACAGCAATCCTTCATGTGATGCAAGTGGTGCACCTGGGGTTGAGCAGGAGCTTGTCTGATACAGGGCGCAGGGAGGACCGTGTGTGGCACCAGGTGATACACTTCACTGTCACTAATCAGAAGGGGTCATCTGATCACAAGGCAGGAATATGGAAGGAAGGAGTGGACAAATTTTGTCTCTCTTTTTTCTTCCTTTAACCTACTTCATTCCAGATATGATCTCACCATGTGAAGTACCTAATAAGTGTTATGAACTTTAAATACATACTTTCTTACCTTCATAACAATCTTCAATTATATAGTCTTTTCTTCATCTTACTATTGACGTGTGTAAGATCTCATCTAATTATATTTTAGCCAGAGAATCACTAACACCACAGAGTTAAAGAAGCGTTAGCAACACGAAAGGAAAGCCATTGCCACTAAGACTGATGTGTCTGTACCAGGTGGAGGAGAGTCCTGGATTAGACATGGAAAGATGAATCTTGTGTGGTGTGGGGACTGGAATTGGCCACCCCAAGATATGTCTCTTTGGCATGAGGATTATTTGAGGCCGATTGCTTTTGATAAACTGGGACAGGGAAGGAGGCTCAGAGGAATAGAACCTGCCCTTGTTGGGACACATTTACATTTGTAAGGTAAATCTCTATCTGTAAAAGGTGCCTCTCTCTCTGTACCAGGAAGAAGAAAGGGGATGACCTTGTCTCTAGAAACTCTTAATCAATGCCAAAGGCAAGGACTTAAATCTGCATTTTATTGTGCTTGTCTGGTAACCTCCTGTAACTGACTTCCCTCCCCCTCCCAAGGTTGGCATTTCTTTAAGGATTAAGCATCTTTCCTTAGGCTAGGAACTGATTGCTGTGCTCACCTGTGACCGCCCAGCTCCAGACAATGGATTTGCCTCCTGCTACGCCCTCCGAGACAGCAGACCACTACCTGCTGTGTCCAACAAGCACTGTGCTGACAGGGCAATCTTGTGACTATTGTGGGAGGGCCATTTCAATCATATGTGAAACACCCTGTTTGGGGCTATATAACCACTATGTGCACCCACTTCTTCGGTGCCCTTTCTTCCTTCGGGAACAAAGGCCCTAGGCCATGGTCCTCATAAAGCTTTGCTTAATTTTCTCTTGCTATTCTGTCTCATGTGAATTTAATTCGTTCTCCGGCCAGACGAACCCACATTGGATAGAGGAAAAGTCTTCCTCCCCTACAGTGGCAAGATAACTTTCGAGATACTGAATTAAGAGCTTTCTAACTTTTATTTCTCAAAGCCTGAACCTATTGAGAATACAGTTCAAAGATTAAAGAGATTCTGTGGTTGCTCCACAAAGGAGGCGGCCTGTGCCTTCCTCCCTGGTGATGACAGCTCAGTGGGCTCCACTACATGGTACCAGATCCTAAGCCTAAGATTCCAGGCCATCCTTCCCAAAGCTTCTGTTTATAAGAATGGCATGGAAGCAGCAGAGCTAGTAGACATGCAAGGCCAGGCAGGTGGGGCCAATGGGTGTTTCTGTGATGGGCTAATGCCTGGAGGAGCTTCTCTACGGCCTTGGTAAGAGCGTGAGACCTTTGTATTATCAGGGTGGGGGCAGGGTAAGAATATTTGAGGCTGTCTTCAGCCCAGTGGAAGAGGTGCATGGAGTAGAGTTTGACTCTATTGGAAATACAGTTGGTAAGTAAAAGTAGACACAGTCCTTGGCTTTATGGAGCTTAGTGCCCACTGAAAGAGAGATAAATTAACAAAATAATCAAAGGGATAAATATGTCGTGTGATCAGGGGATTATTCATTCTCAAAGTTAGGTGAAAAAGAAAAGGAAAAAGAGAAGAAAAATAATTATCTACAGCTTCACCTTTACTCTTATCTACCTCAGCAAACTGGATATGTCCCTTAATTGCTCTTTTAGCTTGATAATCTGACTCGATAATCTAACTTATTAACCAAGCTTTGCTTAGTCCACAGTTCAGAATGCCCACAAAATTTTCTCTCATTTTGTTTCTAGAGGCATATTCTGCATCCAGTGATTTGCAGTGGACAGACTGTGAATGGACTGGGGGAATGAGTCTTCATTCCCCTAATGTAATTTCCAGTATAAGAAAAGACTCACTCGTTCTTTGGTTCTAGCCCCAAGAATATTGGGACTGCTGGTCCATTACGGTCCAGTTCGTAGTATTGTAAATCAGCTTGGAACAGCTGCCCAAGTGTCACTGGAATTTCTTGCCTGTTTCTAGAGCTCCCTTACTCCTCCTCCTCACTCTCAGTCTAACACCTCCTGAAATCTGGAAGTGATGAGGCAGTTCAAAGATGTGTCTGAGTCGGTGGTAGTAAATGCCAGAGAGCTTCCGGGGGTGTCTCCGACTCCTCGTTCAGCCTATGTCTTCCTAGAGCGTCAGATAAACAATAGAACATTGAGGAAAGAAGAGGCAGTGGGAAAGACGGGCGAAATTGAAAAGGCAAAAACTTCAAACTGAAAAATTATTCTTTATTCATTGGTTAATTTTGTAAGTCTTTGTGATTGAAATTGGATCATTTTTTTGTACCTAGAGCAATTATTATAGTGAACAACTTGGATAACAGAACAGAATGTAAGTATAAGCTGCCACTTATATTTCATCCGTCCTCTTAGCCCCTTAATCCTGTTAAGCTGACATTCCAAAAGATGAAGCAAATGCACCCAGATAAACACAGACACACATCAGATGATAAGAATATGAAATTCTATCTAGAAAGAGCTTGGACCTTTGGAAAAATAAGTTGTAAATCTTTTAAACAAATGGAGTTAGAGGAAAATTTTAGTCTACATTTAAATCTCCCTGAAAAGTGGGAGAAATAGAACAGTGAGTTTTATCAAACAGGATGATAAGGGTCATTCCTATAGATGTAGATGATCATGAGTGAGGGAAAACTTGGGACTCAGATCAGGACATATCGTCAGTGCAACAGGGGTAGCTGAGCACCAATGTGAGAGTAAGTTGACGCTGTCTACGTATCTTGGCTCTGTAAGTAATAACAGGTTTATGGTTATAAATGTTTACTGCAGATTTATTCTCATGTATGTCTGGGAGTAGACTGAGCTAAAAAGGTTAATTAATACATGTATCAATATTGGACACAAGGGATAACAGAATAGGGTTGTGATATGTAAAATCATGGCTAATATACCATAAGGGAAAAATAAAGTGTAGATAGGGCATTCTTTTATCATTTGCCATTTCGTTCTCAGTGGTCCTCTAGTTCTTTGAGATAGATGCAACCCTTTTGTTCATGTCTTTGAAAGCTTGTACCACTTGCTTGTTCCTCAGAGTATAAATGAAGGGGTTCATTGCTGGGGCAACTGAGGTGGTGAGCACTGACACCACCTTGTTCACAGCAAGCCCTTCTTTTGCATGCGGTTTGATATAGATGAAGATGCAGCTTCCGTAAGTGATAGAAACCACAATTAGGTGGGAAGAACATGTCGAAAAAGCCTTTTTCCTTTGCTGCACAGAAGGAAATCTGAGAATGGTCCTGATGATGTGCGTGTAGGACATAATTACACACACCGAGGCGAAAAAGAGCGTCAACACAGCCAGGACCAAGACAACCCACTCTATGAACTCCGTGTCCGAACAGGCAATCTTCAGGATGGGAGCAGCATCACAGCCAAAGTGATCTATGACATTGGAGTCACAAAACTTAAGCTCCAAGCCCATGATGTAGGGTGGGAGGATGATGATCAGAGCTAACATATAACAACCGATAAGGAACTTGATGCAGACTCTGTTGTTCATGATGGTCATGTAATGCAGGGGTTTGCAGATGGCCACGTAACGGTCATAGGACATGGCTGTCAGGAGAAAAAACTCAGTCACACCCAGGATGATAACAAAAAATAATTGAGCCTCACAAGCATTGTAGGTAACAGTATTGTCCCCGGATGCAATTATGTAGAGGAATCTGGGAATGCAGACAGTTGTAAATGACACTTCTAAGATGGAGAAATTCCAGAGGAAAAAATACATGGACGTTTTAAGGTGGGAATCCACCAAGGTGAGCGTGATGATGGTCAGGTTCCCGACAACACTCAACAAGTAGGTTAGAAACAAAAAGATAAACAGCAGAATCTGTAGGTTTGGATCATCTGTTAGTCCCACCAGGATGAATGTTGTTAGTGCTGTATAATTTTTCATCTCTGATTCCTGTCTGTAGTCTGGTCTGTGTGTAAAAATAAGAGGGAAAGTAGATCATGGAAGGAGACCGTCAGCACGAGTTAACGGGGAGATGAGGTGAAAATTTTAGCTAAGCTAAGATTTTATTTTGTTCGTTATTTGTTAATGAAGAATGCCGTTGGGGTGGCAGTTAACTGATGGTTAATCAATAATGTTATGGACTCCCCCTGCTGAGCATCACGCTGGATACCAGCCAGAGGCTCTCATTAAAGATTTGTATACTATGTTGATGTAGTGTTAATTCAACAGTAAAAGGATTCTTTGATTAACAATCCCATGGAAATGAAGCTATTTTACACTGTCTATGTTAATAAACAGAAAAACACTATCATAAAAATATGCATGGTTTGTAATTGTCATTTCATGACGATAATACCTCAAGGTGTGCTCGTCATCTTGGTTCCATGTGAGGTAAACAGGGCTGACTATCGTTAAGGTTGTGAAGTTAACATTTTTCTCCTGCCTGCCTCTGCTTCATCGCTCGCTGTGATAATCCACATTCTCCTTTGAAGCGCCTCATGCCTTTCTGCTCTCTGCCCTTTCTGAACTGCACAAAAACACTCTTACAGTTTCCTCCTAAAGACAGAACCAGAATGATCTTTCAAAATCATACGTGAGCTCCATTTCTCTGTTTAAAGCCACTCAGTGGAGTTCCATTTCCCTTGGAATAAAATTCCAACACCTTACTTTGGTTTAGGTGGGCCTTCATGGTCTCATTGCTGTGTTATGCCCCTAATTCATCACTTGCCTATCCAGCTGTATTGGTCATCTTCAGTTCCTTAAAGATGCTGAGTTTTTCCCATGCCAAAGATTTTGCAACGTTTTCTCTCTTCCTGCAATGCTCTGCTCACATTCTTGCATGGCTGGATCTTAATTTTTCAGGTGCCAACTTAAATATAACCCCCTGAAAGGTGCCTTTCTGGAGAATCCTATGTTCTCTTTTACCTCCAATGTTATAAGCACAGTACTCTGTCTATTTCTTTTATTACAATTTGTAATTATAGATTCATCCCCTTCTTGGTAGCAAGTTCCATGAGAACACAGCCCATATCTGTTCTGTAAAGCACTGTAAATCCAGCCCTAGCCCTTTGCCTGGAACATAGCAGATAATCAATAAATTTTTATTGAATGAACAAGATCAGTGATATCCCTCGTAATTACACTGGGCTATTTCATCTGTACCTGAGAGTCAATAAGAATTAATCTTTTTAAACCTATTTGAGGTTAAGAGTGAGGTGGTGGAGGGAGGAGTGTAGGGGGAGGGGTGGCCTAGAAATATGGTTTCCATTTCCGTTCATCTCTTTACCCCCTTTTCTCTGAAGGAGCCTGGCCGAGGCTGCTTGGGACCCAGTCCTTAGGTCTCCGAGAGAGCCCATCTGGATTAGTTATAAGAGGTAGGGGTTAGGAGTGTGGGCTCTGGAACAAGAGCGATCAGGGACTGAGATCTGGGTGAACCATTAATGGCCATGAAACCTTGGAAAGTTCAGTAACAGGCTTCATTTCCTGGTCTGTGAAGTGCAAATAACAACCGTATGGTCTGTAGAATGGAAATAGTGAGCATGTTCTTCCTGGGTTATTGTAAATATTAAACAAATTAATTCTTTTAGGCTCTTAGAGTCGTGCCTGGTACAGGACACATATTAAATGTGTTTTATTTATTCTTTCTATTTCTTCTTCCAGGACTTGCTGCCCCTTTCTATGTGAACAGAGTTCACACACTCTCCCACACTTTCTTTTCCATTATCCCTGGATTTGCCCCTGCCCCCTTACCATATTCCATGAATGTATTTTATGTTTTCTGCTATCCTTGAAATTAAATACAAAATTATAAGGTCCCCTTAAATTCTAAAACAGTAATATTTGTCTTTAGGTCTGTTCATCATGACATAATTCAACTACACATGATACAGCATGTGACTTATTCTTTCCGAATCTTTTTAGATTTATAATCTGCACCTTTTGCACTTTCTAATGTGGTTCCCCACCCAAATCTCTTAATTCAAACGTTGTTCCTTGGGACTTTCACTTCCTATCCCCTCAGTAACCAGAGCTTCCATCCTCTCTTCTAAGTTTGTCTCAGAGCCGTCTTCTTTCATCCCATTGTATTAGTTGAGAACTTCCCTGTAATTCTCCCCACTAATTTATAAGAAATTGCTGTTATGGCCTGTACATGTTGGTCTGTCTCTTTCTCTTTAAACTATTATAAAGGAACAAAGAAGAAAAACAATCTTAGCCAAATGAGTGCCAGGGTACTATAAATAAAATGATCAAGGACTTAAGAGGGCTGCGTAATTGAGAGCTCTAAAGATTATTTGAGCCAACCTCCTGACTTTGAAGGTGGAATCAGAGGGGAGCAGTCACTGGGCTTTTTAGGAGCAAAGTCTGAGGAAGAGCGCAGGTTTCCTAGATCTGACTTCCACGCTTTTTTCCCACTGTGTCAAGTTAGGAGAGAGTTTCAGAAATCATTTTCTTGGTTTTCCTGGCTTCCAGTCACCCATTAGGAAGGTTGCTACTTCTAATGTGTTTCCTTGTCTTCCAAGGATGCCTGGTCCATTCCAGCTCTTTTCCAAGTCTCTACATTACTTAAGGGAAAACGTACCATCAGCGTTGTAGAAGATCTGGAAAATAAATTCACCTAAGGTCTCAGAAGCTGAAAATCATGTATATGTTACTCATCCCAGCATGTTTATGTTTTCAAATGAAGAATACACTCTAATGAGGAATTTCCTGAGATACGAAAACCTTAAGAATAGGTTTTCGTGGGAGACGCCAGGGCAAAGACTCCCCTTGGCTGTATTCAGCTTAATTCACAAGCTTTCCAGGGATGATAATGATAATAGATTAGATTTATGCGGCAGTTACTAAATGTTAGATACTATGTTAAACACTTAGATTACCTCATTTGATTCTCAAAGCAACTCTCTGAGGTTGGTTGTGATTTAATCCTCACTTTGCAATTGAGGAAGCTGAGATCCAGAAATACTTAGACTTGTGTCCGAGGTCGTTGACAGAGCATGCGGTACAGCAGGAATATGAATACAAGCAGTCTGACCACAGAAACCAGACTCAAACCACTGCAGAACACTCCTTCTCAACCGTTTACTTGACGGATCCATTTCTCCTCTTTACCTTTTGAGAAAATGACCAACTCCCTCTTTGTGATGC
Source organism: Equus quagga (assembly GCF_021613505.1). NCBI lineage: Eukaryota > Metazoa > Chordata > Mammalia > Perissodactyla > Equidae > Equus > Equus quagga. The sequence goes on along the minus strand of NW_025793771.1, from coordinate 17,565 downwards.
TGTCTGTCAAGTAGCCTTCAGGGAACTAGATGAATCAATGTCCAGGGCTTTATTTCCGAGTTAGGGGCAATAGTTGGTATTCAACAATAATAATTGATTACATCTGTAGCAACAGAAATGTTTCCCATTTGCAGTCACTGTCTCTAGAGTTTCCAGTTTGTCTCATTACGGGGGGGAGGGGGGGGGGAACAGGATCTTCCCAGGAGACCCCAATTAGTTTGCAGCATGAATGGTTTTCTCTTGGCTGTCTCAGCGTATGTCCCACAATGATCTTGAAGTGAGTTTCTCCAGAGACTGGGGAAATATGGCTTTTTCCTTCCCACTGAGGGTGCAGTGTCTGTTCCCGCCATGTGCTTGGATCACAGTTCAGAGCCTCTGACTCTGGATTTATGGACAAGAGTCTGCCTTGGGTGTGTCATAAATGGCTGGCCTATTAGCTGCTTTCTTCCAAGTGCTGTAGAATCACTCAGGGGTGATCACACTAGACCAAATGTTGAAGTTGAGAAGCAGTCTTATTATCCTTCCTTGTCTTCGGATCCAGATTCCAAGTGCCCACATATGGTGCCCACCAAGCTCTCCTCAACCTGGCCTCAGCCCTGTGCACCCATAATATTCTAACTTCTGCCCTTGCAAAAATCAATATCTGATAACGTCTTAGTCTCATCTGGAACACACTGGGTAAATTTATGCAGAACATCATAAGAAAATGCCTTGATTTATTGTGTTGTCATACTAACAACAGAATGTTTTACCCTCTCAAGTATGCTTTGTGATGCTGCCCATGAAATACGGGGAATTACCTCTAGTGGGAGATACTCAGGTTATGTAGTAAAAAATAAACATGAGGGAAGCATTTTTGCTGGATTGAGGGAACAGGAACACTTTCCCAGGATCTCATACATAAGAGTTTATATTCGTCCCCTAAAATTTTACTCTTCTATCCTTCAAACTTCTCCCAGAACACCTTTCTACAGTCTTGCTAAAATTCAAAAGTCACTTGTTAGAGAATAGAGTAACATTGGATACAAGCATTGATTGCTGTTGAGAGACACTATTCATAATTATTTAGGACCCGGGTTTTGAAACACAGCAGTCAAAGCCTTCTGTCTATAACTTTGAACTGCTTGGGTTCTGGAGGGTGAACGACAGGCAGGGCTAAGGAGATCATACTCACCTTTCATGTTGCTGTTCATGGCTTCCGTGGGCAATTCAACCACAAAGATCCTTAGTGTCATCAGAGCAGAGCAAGAGTTTGGTAGAGACGCTGTGTCCTACAACAGTTTTCATGCACTCACGCACTTGCACTCGCTGGCAAGTCTGTGAGTGGGCAGAGGAGCCTAAGAGCAGGTTTCCATTACTCACAGTTTCCCAGAGGTCTTTCCCAAATGTCCTTTACCTTCTACGGTCTTATAAGAATACCAAATGAAGGATGTTTTCTGACTTTAATTCTAGGAAAAATGCTCATATGTTCCATATAGTTGAAAGAATTAAAGGCTGTTGTGATGGTGAGAAACTCTCTTTGCTTCAAACAAAGTCCATATCTTGACCTCTGTACAAGAAGATGGGTTTCCCTGCAAATTCTACACTAACAGGAATGGGATGAGTTATAGTTGTTTGGTCCTCAACAGGTGTACAGGGACCATCTGATTAAACAAACCAAAGGACCCCTTGGGATCCTAGGTTCAAAAGCCACTAATTAATCTATAGTGTAATGAACTTTAATGAACTTTGTGAGGAAAGAAATAGCTATCAATTGGGACTGTGTCCTTGGGGAAAGGAGGATGCAATAATAGAATCAGAAACAGGTCAGGTGCGAACAGTAGCTGTCAGATGACAAATCACAAGCATGGTTTCTTTTCACTTTTCTTCTCACGGCTTGAGGCTTTCTTCAGTGAAGCTCAGGAAACAAGCGTCCCAGGGATGCCCTGAGAGACGCTGGACTTGGGTGAAGCCATACCGTCTCTGTCATGGGAGAGAGAGCTCCTCCTGTTGGTGTTGGGCATCCTTTCCCCCCATGTGTGTTTTGCCCAATCATGTGACTCATTATAAGTACTCAAGAGATTGCACACTCACGATTCCACTGTTTGCAATAGACTTTACTGTCAGATTGTTTTATTTTTAACTTATAACTGAGGTAGGAAAGATAACTGAGCAAAGCTAATTATTTCAGGTCCACTTGGACACTCCAAAATTCACTTGCATTCATAGCCTGCTAGGAGTTGTCGTGAATGTGTGTTGAATTTTATCAAAAAAAATTTGTATCTGGTAAATTAGTATAAATAAAATAAAATAAATTTAGTACATGTAGTAAAATAAATTTAGTATGTCTAGTAATATAAAAACACAATTTTTCTCCTTTTGTTACTGAGGCAAGGAAATGATATTAACAGATTTACTAAGATTAAACCACTTTTGTATCCTTGACATAAACCCAAACTTCATCATTAGTTTTTTAATTAAAAAAAGGTTCAACTTGCTAATATCTTAAGATTTTGCATATGTGTTCCTGAGTTAGCTTGTCCTTCAGTTTTCCTTATCTTACATGGTTTTAGGGTGGAGGTTATGCTACCTTCATAAAATAAATTGGGGAGTAGTTTTATTTTTCCTGGTGCCGAAAATGTTTTCTTTCTTTGGAATTATCTGTTCCTTGAGAGTGATAGAACTCAAGCGTAATATATGTGGACCTGGTGTTCTCTTTGTTGGAAGATTTTAAACTATGATTAATTTCTTAAATTTTATAGCACCATTTAGGCTTTTTTTTTGAGGTCATTTTTTTAATAGGTATGAGTCCATTTTACTAAAATTTACATTTACTAATGTAAGGTTTTATTAGTTTTTTAAATCTTTGTTATCTAAGTTATATCAATTAAATCTTCTTTTTCATTTTTAGTGTTATTTGTATCCTCTTTATTTTTTCATGATCAATTTTACCAGGAGATGAAAATTTTATGAGTTTTTTTGGGGGGGGGGGCTTTATTAATTTCCCTCATACTGTATCTTTGTTGTCCATTTCATTAATTCTTGTTTATATCTTTACACCTTATCTTTGTATCATCTTTCTTTAGAGTTTATTTTGTTTTATTCCTCTAAAGTTGAAAGTTTAACTTTAGTCATCTTTTCCAAATATATGCACTTAAGATTATAAAATTCCCTCAAATTATCACTTCCAGCGCATGACATATGTTTCCATATGTAGTATTGGTATTCATTTTTATGATGGATACATTGTATAAACTGATTTCATATATGAATTGTATAAATTACGTATGAATTTGCAGGAATCATGAGTATGAATTAAATACAAATGTGAATGAAATATGAATATAAAATTTGAATACAACTGAAGTAGAAATACATATTATATAATACGTAAGTTCATTTGTTGATGAATATGTTGTATGAGTTGTATTTGTATGTAGTACTGTATGTTTATATGATGAACACATATTCATTTAGATGATTTTTTAAATCTTTCAAACCTTAGAAAATGTAACAAGATATACACTGAAAGCTCTTTTTTATCACTTTATTTTCATAAGCTCAGTCATCTGTCTGTACACTTCCACTATTTTTCCAGTGTTTTTGTGCATTTTTAGGCATATGTAAAATTAGATGATTAATTTTTATCCTTTTTCTAAACAAAAGAAATATATGCACTGTTCTACATGTTTCTTACTTAAATATATGGTATAATGGATATCTTTTGATGTCAATACACAAGGGACCCAAAAAACATTTTTTCTAGGTGTAAGGTATTCCATAGAATGGAACTTCTTCTACTGAATAGAATAGAATAACCTTCCACTGAAGGAGATTTCAATTGATTGGCTTCTTTTGTTAGTATAAGCAGTGCTGAAATGAATGACTTTAAAGGGATATTAATTCACACATTTGTTCACAGACCTGTTGAATAGATCCCCAAAATGGAATTCCTTGATTGAAGAGTTTTGAATGCATTTGAATTTGACTTTAGGTTTTTGAATTTTGATAGCTATGTCAAACTGTGCTCTGTAGGCTTAGGTCAATTTATATTCCTACAAACACTATTTAGGTCAATTTCCTCAGTATCCTCACAATAAGGTGTATTGTCAAACTTTTGCATGTGCTTTTTCAATCTAATAGATGAAAATTGGTAACTCAGTGGTGTTTTAACATCTATCTTATTATCAAGATATCAAGATATCAAGTTTGACTATTTTATTCAAATAATCATTTCATATTGTCTTTGAATTATTTTATTAGGATAGTGATTATTTCTTGTTGATTTCTCAGAGCATTTTATGAATTAGAGAGCTCAGCTTTTTAATCACTAATATCAATTGCAGGTATTTTTCCCAGTTTGACATTTGTGCTATTGTTTCTTGCTTATTTATTTATTGCCACACAGAACATTTTTTAAAAGTTTTTTTAAAACGTATTCAAACCTATCAATCTTTTCCTTTAGTGTTTCTGAATTCCCAGTCGGGGTAGAAAGTTCTTTCCAGATTCTTTTCAGTTAGGCTCGACCTATGCTTGGGGGTGTTGAGTTGGGTACATTTAGGAGAAGCTGTAGCGGTATAGCCTCTTTCCCTCACTGTCCCTTAGAGCACCCAGGACTTTGTACAAGTCACTGGCACAGTGGGGCCCTGGGCATAAGAGCATGTCTTAGACTGCAGCTGCGGTGTACAAATACCTAAATCTTACAAACCAAGTATGGTTGGACTTGATGTATTGGGTAGACATGTAAATCACACTGGAAAGTTAAACAGCCGTAGGCTTCTCAGAGTAAACTGGGTAAGGACTTCCAGTGAGACATCACTCATTGGTACAGCAGAATCAAAATAAATGTACAAGAACAGTTGATGCTATAGAGAGAACGCTGGAACTTAAATCTACTAATACTTAATTTTCAAATGCGGTTTCAGTGGATAAGAAACTTACACACAAACTACATCCTCAAGATCCAAGAAAGGCAATTTTGATTCAAAGAACCATAATCATTGTGAAAGGGTTCAGTCTCAGAATTGTCTAGAAAAATTAGGTAAGTAGTTACCTACTCTTTGAAGATTTGGAGGAATTCACCTCTGAAACAATCTCAGCAGGCCTGATACATATGGAGGGATACCTCTTTCTCAACCTTCGCTATTTTTTCTATGAAAGACAGTTTAGATTCTCTCTGCCTCCCTGGGTCAATTTTAATAAATTATATTTTCTTAGAAAATTACCTATTTCATCCAGGTATTTGAATTAATTTACATATAGTTGAACAAATATTCTCATTTGATTATTTAATTATCAAATTTTTTATGGTTACTTTTCCATATCAATTATTATTTTAATTATTTGTTCATAAATAAAGCATGCATATAAGATTTGTGCAGTTTTAAAAAAACAACTATAAAGCAAGCACCCAATGTAACTGACATTCAGTTAGGAAATGAATCATCGCCATAACCTTAGAAAAGCCCCACTGACCTCTCTGCATCACAATTACCTTTCTCCCCATCCCCAATGACATAAGTACACTCCTGTTTCCACGATCTTTTCCTTATTTTCTGTTCTAGTTTTACCACCAATTAATGCAATATTAATTATATTGTCCAGTTTGTCTTTTTTTAAAAAAAAAATTTTGTCTGAATGGAATTATGCTATATACATTCTTCTGTGTCTTACTTTCTCCTTTACCATTATTTTTATGAGATACATTCATGTTGACGGGCATTGTTAAAGTTTATTCAATGACTCTACAGTATTCCATTGTATGAATACAATCACATTTTATCAATCTGTTCTTTGACTCATGGACATATGTTGTGTTTCCAGTTTTTCACTACAATGAATAGCAATGTCATAAATATTTTTAAGCATGTAACATGATGCACATATGTAAGGGTTTCCCTAAGTTATATTCCTAGGAATGAAAACTTTTCCTGGCTCTGAGATAATAACTAAGGTTTTGTAATGACATGGAATGATATGTTTATAAGGGAATTTTTCACGATTCCTCCTAGAAGCAGATTGAGCTGAAAGGAAAGAGTGATTAATATATCCAACAGTGTGGGCTCTGGGTGCAAAAGAAATGTGGGGTGATGAGGTGTAAGAACTAAAAGCTAAGATGATGAAAGGCTTTTCCTAAAACTTATATGTAAATACAAAGGACTTAGAATAGCCAAAATTCTTTTGGAAAACAACACACTTGTAGGTCTTACACTACATAATTTCAAAACTTACTATAAAATCATGAAAATAAAACAGCGGCTTTGGTGTAAGTATCACTGAAACAGAATTGAGATATAAAAATAACCCCTTGCATTTATGATCAATTGATTTTCAACAAAGGTACCAAGACAATTCAATAGAAGAAAGCCTAGTCTTTTTAACAAATAGGGCTGGGATAATTGGCTACCCATGGGCAGAAATAAACTTAGACTCTTATCTTATACCATATGCAAAATGAACTCAAAATGGATCGAAGACCTAAATGTAAGAGCTAAGGAACATAGGAGAAACATTGATTAGGCAAATATTTCTTACATATGACACTAAAAGCACATTTGTTAAAGAAAAAATGTGGAAAAAATGGACTTTATCAAAATTAAAAATTTAGCACTTCAAAAGGAAATGAAAAATTAAGGAAATGAAAAACAACTGACGGGCAGAAAATATTTAAAAATTATATATCTGATAAAAGACTTCCATCACAATATATAAAGAGTTTTTACAACTCAATAAGAAGACAAGCAACCCAGTTAAAAAGTGGGCAAAAATTTTTTGTTTTGCTTTCTTTTCTTTTCTTTATTGCAGTAACATTGGATTATAAAATTATATAACTTTCAAGTGTACCTTGTAATACATTTTTGATTCTGTGTAGATTACATCGTGTTCACCACCCAACGACTAATTACAATCCACCACCACACACATGTGCCTAATCACCCCTTTCTCCCTCTTCCCTCTCCACTTGCCCACTGGTAACCACCAATCCAATCTCTGTGGCTATATCTTTGTGTGTCATTGTTTTTATCTTCTACTTACGGCTGAGATCATATGGTATTTGACTTTCTCCCTCTGATTTATTTTGCTTACATAATACCCTCAAGGTCCATTTATGTTGTCACAAATGGCCAGATTTCATCATTTCTTATGTCTGAGTAGTATTCCGTTGTGTATATATACTACATCTTCTTTGTCCATTTGTCCCTTGATGGACACCCAGGTTCTTGGCTATTGTGAACAAGGTTGCAATGAACATGGAGGTGCATGTATCTTTATGCATTTGTGTTTTCAAGTTCTTTGGATAAATACCCAGCAGTCAAATAGCAGGATCATATGGTAGATCTATTCTTAATTTTCTGAGGAAACTCCATACTGTTTTCCATAGTGGCTGTACCAGTTTGCACTCCCACCAGCAGTGTACGAGGGTTCCCTTCTCTCCACATCCTCTCCAACACTTATTGTTTCCTGTTTTGTGAATTATGGTCATTCTGACCAGAGTGAGGTGATATATCATTGTAGTTTTGATTTGCATTTCCCTGATAGTTAATAATGTTGGACATTTTTCATGTATGTGCCTGTTGGCCATCTGTATATTTTCTTTGGAGAAATCTTTGTTCAGATATTTTAAAGGGCAAAAGTTTTGAATAGAAATTTTACCAAACAAGATATACTAACAGATAATATGCACAGGAAAAGATGCTAAGTATCATTAGTCATTAGGAAAATGCAAATTAAACCCACAATCAGGTGCCACTACACACCTATGAGAATGGCTATAATAAAAAAGAGTTAAAGTGTTGATGAGAAAGTGAAGAAAGTGGACCCTTCGCACATTGCTGGTGAGAATAGAAAATGGTACAGATTTGGTAAACAGCTTCATAGATATCATACAGCTCAACAATTTCACTGGTACGTGCAAAGAAATGAAAACGTATGTCTCACAATGACATGGAAATGATCCAAAGGTCCGTCAACTGGTGAATGAATAAACAAAATGTAGTATATCTATATGATGGAAGAATATTTGCTAGAAAAAGGAATAACTACTGGTAAATGCTACAACATGGATGAACCTCAAAAACATGCTCAATGAAGGGAGCTAGACACAAAATACTGCATATTATATGTTTCCATTTATATAAAATGTCCAGAAAAGGCAAACTTGAAAACAGGTCAGTGTTTGCTGGGGACTAGGTGATTGACTGCCAGTGGTCATCAGGAAGATGTTGGGGTGAAGGAAGTGTTCTAAAACTGGATTGTGGTGTGGTTGCACAACTCTATTAATTTACTAGAATTTATTGAATAGAACACTTACAGCTGGTGACTTTTATAGTAGTTAAGTTATATCTCAATAAAACTGTTAAAAATGGGTGTAAGGCATTCTTTTACATTTTGACATTTTAAATTCATTGGTTCTTTAGCTCTTTGGGATAGATGCAACCCTTTTGTTCATGTCTTTGAAAGCTTGTATCACTTGCTTGTTCCTCAGAGTATAAATGAAGGGATTCATTCCTGGGGCAACCGAAGCCATCAGTACTGACACGATCTTATTCATAGCGACCCCTTATTTTGCATGTGGTTTGGTATAAATGAAGACGCAGCTTCCATAAGTGATAGAAACCACAATTAGATGGGAAGAACATGTAGAAAAAGCTTTTTTCCTTTGCTGCACAGACGGAAATCTGAGAATGGTCCTGATGATGTGCGTGTAGGACATAATTACACACACCGAGGTGAACAAGAGGGTCAACACAGCCAGGACCAAGACAACCCGCTCTATGAACTCCGTGTCCAAGAAGGTGATCTTCAGGATGGGAGCAGCCTCACAGCCAAAGTGACCTATGATATTGGAGTCACAAAACTCGAGCCAAAGCCCATGGTGTACGATGGGAGAATGATAATCAGAGCCTATACGTAACTACCAGCAAGGAATTTGATGCAGACTCTGTTGTTCATGATGGTCAGGTAATGCAGGGGCTTGCAGATGGCCACGTAATGGTCATGGGACAGGGCCATCAAGAGAAAAAACTCAGTCACACCCAGAAAAATAAGAAAAAATAGCTGAGTGGCACAGGGATTATAGGTAACTGTATTGTCCCCATTGGCAAGGGTATACAGGTATCTGGGAATACAGACAGTGGTAAAAGAGCCTTCTAAAAAGGAGAAATTCCAGAGGAAGAAGCACATAGGAATGTTAAGGTGGGAATCTACAAAGGTGACACTGGTGATGGTCAGGTTCCCGATCACACTCAGCAGATGAGCGACAAACAAAAAGACCAAAAGCGGAATCTGGAGATTGGGTCATCTGTCAGTCCCCGCCGAGTGATGTTGTTGACGCTGTAATTTTTCATCACTGACCTCTGACTTCTGCATGTTATGTTGGTAAAAATAAGGTAGAAATTGGACATGAGTAGGGTGCAAATGGATTGAAAGTGGGAGTAGAGTGAGAATGCCGGGCAAGCCAATATCATTTTATTTGATAATGTGGTGGCATTGGTGGCTTGTGCTCCTCCAAGATTCATACAATGGCATGGCTGGAAGGCAGGTGTTAAACATTCTTATCATTATATTAATGATAAATATGTGGTACAAGGACTCTTGTAGAATAAACAATCGAAAACCCCAAAAACAAAACCTTGGAATGAACCTCTTTCAGATGATATCAGCCATGTAGAAAAATAAGACAAACACCATCATATGATGGCACCAGCAGGACAACATAACACGTTGGTTTGGGGCATGGACTCTGGAGCTTAATTATCTGGGCTCAAATTATGATTCATTCGGCACGTGATTTTAGGCAAATTATTAATCTTTGTGTCTCAATCTCTTCATATGTAAACTGTGGAGAATAATTGAACTTATTTCATAGGATTGTTAAAAGGAATAAATGAGTAATCCATTTAAACCACTTGGAAAATTGTCTGGCGTATAATAAGCATTATATAAGGATTTGCTAACGTTATTGTTGTTACTATTATATACAAAGTTTTAGAATTAATGCTGATAATCCTTCTAGTCATAAACACCATGAAACATTTTTCAGTGGAATGTAATTGGCTGCATTGTAGTGAAAGACATGACGATCCTAAGCCTTCTCCTATTAGTGTCCGCCTTTTCTGAGCTCCACGGCCAAACCTGCTCATTTAAACTAACTATTGCCTTTCTGCTCTCCAGTTTCAAAACTGGAGAAAACTAACAAAGCATCATCTACACAACAACCAGATGCTCTTTTAAACAAATACATAGAATGATGTCTTTTCCCTTCTTCAATCCCTTCAATGGCTTCCTTCTGAACTTGGAATGAAACTGAAATTCTCTACTTAAGCCTGCAGATTCCCACACGATCTGGCCGCTGCTGCTCTCTCCAACCTCAGCTTTGTCTACGCTTTCTCTCATTCAGCGTGTCCCATTTATAGGGACCTTTTTCAGTTCCTCCAGCTTCACGTATATCTATTCTTTGTAATTTTTTAGGTCTTTCTCATCATGATCTCCTTGGATAGGAGGTCCTGTATTCTCCAAAGCAAACCCTCTGTGAACCTGGGGTTTTCAGTCCTGCACTCTGCTTTCCTTCCAGCACTCCTTTACTCTTTGTAATTGCGTATTTTCTTTATAACTTGTTAACCTTTGTCCCCTTCCTAGACTGCAAGGCCCAGGAGGATGTGGATCATGTTTCTTGTGTTCACAGCTCTCAATGCGCTGCCTAGCAACATGTTTGACACTCAGTAGGAGTTAAATAAATATTTGTTAAGTAAATAATGGGACCAAGTATTTTATATGTGAAAACAAAGCAGCTGATTACACTTTAACCGAGACATCATTCACCCGTTTCCATTTAGTCATTTATCTCCAATGAGTTTTCTAAACTTGTTGAGACTATTTTTGGCGTCAGCAAGGTAAAAAGATCATTTTACCAGTAGTCCCCTGATTGATGCCAGGCCTGTTTGCCAGAGCCAAAGGGTAAACCAGACAATAAACTTTACGTTATTATCGATTCTTGTGGAGAACTGTTTTGTGGAAATTAGATGCTAGAGGATTGACTTGACTCCCATACCCATAATTCTCCTCTAGGACACTGATTGAGGCTGCTGGAAAGTTAATTCCCAGGTAAACAGGGCACAATTGCCTGGGTCATTTTGAAGATGGTGGTGCTGAAGGGTGGGGGTTTCGGAGTCAGTCAGGTCAGGGTGCAGCATTCTGCTTCCTTCAGTTTCATCACCCATAAGACACAGATATTAATATCATCTTCCTCACTGAATTGGGGAGAGGATTAAATAAGATTAAATACAAAGTCCTTAGCATAGTTTTACAGACAGTATCAGCACTAAGTAAAGGCTGAATATTTTTGCTGTTTCTTCTTTTTTCCTTGAACAGGAGTTGTTCCTGCCACAATGCTTGATGTCTTTCCCTGTTTGGTCAAGGAGTTTGGTTCCCTTTCTCCTCTTTTCCTCGCTGCAACCGTAGCTCTGTCCTTCATGTCTCATAAAGTTTCCTACTCACTCTTGATATTATGAAGACTTCTGGAATCTCACAAGAAGTACTTCCCTGGCAAGTCTATTCATCAATGGATCATGTACCGGCTGTATTACACTGTGTGTTCTCTTCATTCCAAGTCCACTTAGGGTTTGTCATTTGCTCTTCGCAATGTGTAGAATAGCACGCTGACAACATTTCTTAATTCATCCACCTCTCTTTGAACTTACTCCCCAACAGCACATAACCTCCAAATTCTCTTCTGGGGCTTGTCGTGGTGCCCTGACTTTTCAAAACCTTGTGCCAATTCAGAATGTATCCATTCAAACTACCCTACTAGCTTAGCCATCTCTTCCACACACTCTATTTGTGTTCTCCTCTCTCTTTCTTAAAAAAAAAAAAAAAAAAAACCTCAGCCTTGGTGGATGCTGGTCCTGTGTATATATAATTATTACCTATTACCTATAGATTATTAATAGATTGATACAATCTTAGATGCAGCTGATATGGTCGGCCATTTTGTTCAATCCCCCAATTTTGAGGTTAAAAACAGATAGTTGGAAGTTATTATTACATATATAATACTTATTATATATAGCTGGCTTATTAGCAGCAGTCTTGTTAGTGGCAGGAGAATGAATTTGCCTCCTGAATCCCAATTACATATTTTCTTTCCTATACAAATGTCAGAACAAAATTTCAGGAGTCTGTTTTTCTGATCTTCAGATTTTCTAACTCTTATGTGTTCTCTAACTCATTTGAGTGGTTAAGCTTTCATATAGTAAATTGCTCACTTACTAAATTTTCTGGAAGAATGGTAGAGACCGAGGGTCAGAAATAGCAATTTATTATATGAAAGTCTGACCACTTAAGTGAGTTTGTCTTATTATTCAGAAAATTGCTCCCATATGGCTTTCTTGTTACTGTGGAAATAGCAAATGGATCAATACTAAGATTCAAAAGCTGACAATAACTTTGAACTATTGATTCTGGACATATTTTGTTTTTAATTGAAAAGTACATTTCTTTTTTTTTTCTGCTGAGAACAATTCGTTCTGAGCTCACTTCTGTTGCCAGTCTTCCTCTCTGTTTTTTTTTCCTCCCCAAAACCCTGGTACATAGTTGCATATTCTTAGCTGTAAGTCCTTCTAGTTCTTCTATGTGAGCCACTGCCATAGCATGGCTACTGACAGACGAGTGGTGTGGTTCCACGCCCGGGAACTGAACCCGGGCTGCTGAAGCAGAGCACACTGAACTTCAACCACTAGGCCATCAGGGATGGCTCTGAAAAATACATTTCTGATGATGGAATTCAATCATATTCTTAATATTCTTAAATATTTCAAAGTAACGCCTTTTAGCTTGTTTACTTCACCCACGTATAAGCTTTTCATGATTGGGCAATAGAGAGGACATGGATAATTGACTTCCCCCTCTCTTGTTTCCCCTATTTTTTGAGTAGATAATCAATCTTTTATAGGATGCCACCTCGGCCTATCTGACCGTGTATCTGTCAATTAACTATCTGCACCTGAGTTAGGGCCAATAGAAGGCAGACAATGGCTCTTCAACACTCTATAATTAATCACATTATAGTTATTTAAACATTTCTCCATCTGTACTCACTGTCTCCGGGGCTCCTGATTTCTTCCATTATGTTGAACAGGATCCTCCCAGAAGACTCCAATTAGTTTCTGAAAGGATGGTTTTCACTTGGTTGTTGGAAAATATTTCCCACAGATAGCCTTGATGTGTATTTCCCCTGAGTGTAGGGAAAGTGGCTTTTCCCTTCCCAGTGAGGTATGGACTGTGTCCAGTCAAGCTGCATAGCCCCTCCCTTGGTTTTCAGACAGCATTACAGGGATGTGCAACCACCTCTGAGTCCTGTTACCTGCTAGCTGGTACTATCCCAGGTAACAGAGAGTCACTTGGGGACTGATCATAGGATGCTAAATGTTAAAGGCGAGAGGTCAAGTCTCTGGACCTCAACTATCTTTCCCTCCTGGCCTCTTAATTCCATCTCTTACTTTCATCCAGGCTTCCAGTGCCCTCATATAACACCTTGCCAAGTACTTTTTATCCTGGACTATGCTCTGGACCCTGAAAATCTTTTTACTTTTTCTCTGTCAGTATTTAATTTTTCTCTACATCCCAATCTCACCTGGATAAGAAATTAATGAACTCTTGCACAATAACATATAAATATCCTAATTTAACATATTCATTGACCACTGGCCTAATGTGTTTACACACGTAGGGACAAATGTGTTGTAAAATATGAAGCCCCTTCTATAAGGTCATATCCTCAGCCTGGAGATTCAGATGGTGTAGTGGAGAACCCTGGGGGGGACATTTTCATTCGACTGAGGAGAAAGAGCTTTATCAGAACTTTTCATAGATGGCTGTATCCTTTATAAATCATCTGTTTCTCTTCTTAACCCTTCTCCCTGCCGTGAATATTATTCAAAGGTCCTGTTCAAAGGCATGTTACATGTCATAAAACAAGGTGATATCTCAGAATTATCTGTTGATTCCTCTTCTGGAATATTGTCACTGTTATTTAGTACCCAGATTTGATTCTATTAGCTTCCAGATGGTGCGTGTATGTCAAAACTAACTTGATTATACTGCCCTCTCTGATGGTCCTTCATGGCTTCTAAGCGCACCCTAACCGCAAAGGTTCTTAGTGTAACTCAAAGGTGGGAAGGAATGGACGACTAGAAGCAAGTAAGTTAGACTTCACCACATTTTTTTGTATGTACCCCCACACTAGCACTTATAAAAATTCTGTGAGAAAGTTCTCCTCGGTAACTGATACCATTAATTCCCAGTCACTTTTCCTCTTAAGAAATTTTTGCTTTCCGTGCTGCCCAGGGAGGGGTCCATACGACATTGTTCTGGATTCCCGTTGTAACTTAAAAGGAAAGCTTTCACAATGTCCGGAGCCCTTGATGTCCTGCAAATGAAGGAGGAGGATGTCCTCAAATTCCTTGCAGCAGGAACCCGCTTAGGTGGCACCAACCTTGACTTCCAGATGGAACAGTACATCCACAAAAGGAAAAGTGATGGCATCTATATCATAAATTTGAAGAGGACCTGGGAGAAGCTTCTGCTGGCAGCTCGTGCCATTGTTGCCATTGAAAACCCAGCTGATGTCAGCGTCATCTCCTCCAGGAATACTGGCCAGCAAGCTGTGCTGAAGTTTGCTGCTGCCACTGGAGCCACTCCTATTGCTGACCACTTCACTCCCAGAACCTTCACTAACCAGATCCAGGCAGCCTTCTGGAACCAAGACTTCTGGTGATTACTGATCCCAGGGCTGACCACCAGCCTCTCACAGAGGCGTCTTATGTTAACCTGCCCACCATTGCTCTGTGTAACACAGACTCTCCTCTGCACTATGTGGACATTGCCATCCCATGCGACAATAAGGGAGCTCAGTCTGTGGGTCTGATGTGGTGGATGCTTGCCCGGAAAGTTCTACGCATGCGGGGTACCATCTCCTGTGAGCACCCATAGGAGGTCATACCTGGGATCTCCACTTCTACAGAGATCCTGAAGAGATTGAAAAGGAAGAGCAGGCTGCTGCTGAAAAGGCTGTGACCAAGGAGGAATTTCAGGGTGAATGGACTGCTCCTGCTCCTGAGTTCACTGCTACTCAACCTGAGGTTGCAGACTGATCTGAAGGCGTGCAGCTGCGCTCTGTGCTTATTCAGCAGTTCCCTACTGAAGACTGGAGTGCTCAGCCTGCCACTGAAGACTGGTCTGCAGCTCCCACTGCTCAGGCCACTGAGTGGGTAGGAACAACCACTGAGTGGTCTTAAGCTGCTCTTCCACAAACTCTTAAAATGGAAATAAGGTTGACAGAAAATAAGGTTGACTAAAAAAATAAAGAAAGAAATTTTTAAAAATCAAATCCCAAATATATTGTTCTACTCTATTAGTAGGGAAAATGTTCATATATTCTGGTTAACTCAGAAGATGGAAGACTATAGAAACTGACAGGAACTCCCTTAGTTTGGAAAATCGATAGTCTACTCTTTCTGAACATGAAGACAGGTCTCCCACTAAATTTTACATTTACAAGAAGAGCAACAGTTATATCCATTGAGTCTGAAACAAGTGTGGAGGGATCAACCTACCGAACAACCAGAAGATTCCCTTGGGAGCCCAGGTTCAAAAGTTGCTGATTGACCCACAGTGTAATGAACTTGAATGAACTCTTTCATATGAAAGCTTTAAACATATATCAGTGGGAAGAGTGTCTTTGGAGACAAGGAGCTGCAACAATAGGTCATGTGCAGAACAATAAGGGTCAGAAAACAAGTCAGGAGGCTTGACTCTCTCCACATGCGTAGGGATATTTCAGTTGAACCCTGGAGAGAAGCGGCTCAGAATTCCCCAAGGGAAGCCAGATTTGGATGAAGTCCTATCACCCTCTGGTGACCATTCTTCATATGAGACATCACAAATAATTCAGGGAATTTGTGTTCGGTTTTCTCACTTTTGACTTAAGCTTCAAGGTTAGAAGCCATTCGTGTTGGTCAAAGGGTGCAAAGTTGCAGTTATGTAGGATGAGTAAGTCTAGAGATCGAATGTACAGCGTGATGAACTGTAGTTAGTGATACTGTACTGAATACTGGAAATTTGCTAAGAGAGTAGATTTCAGATGCTCTCATCACACACACGAAAAAGGTCACTGTGAGAAAAAGATACGTTAATTCGTTTGACTGTAGTAATAGTTTCACTATGTATATGTGTATCAAATCATCATGTTATATACTTTAAATACATACAATTTTATTTTTTAAAATGTTAGTTGCTGTCCAACCCCCCAAAAAAGTTGATGCAAATAGTGCAGAATTGTAATTTATGCATAATATTTTTGTTTTTTCATTGACTTAATCAAATTTTACAGAATATTTTCTCCATTCAATGCGTTATTATATATTTGATAGGGGTAGGATAAATGTGGGAGTGTCTAACATTACATAAAACATAGTTGATGTTTAGCTAGGTAACTAGTATTGATTGAGCTCTTCTTTGACCTAATCCTGTGCTAAGTGCTTTATATATGTTGTCTCTTATAATCTTTATGACAACGCTTATGGGTGGGTTATATGACTGTCTCCATTTTATGAATGAAAAATCGAGTGGTTGAAAACTGAGAAGCTAGATGCTCAGGCCACATATTTGCAAAGAGGTAGAGTGTAGACTTGAACGCATGTTTGCATGATGACAAAGTCCCTGCTTTCTAATACACTACATTGTCTCCCTATGCTTCAAAGAACGAGGGTTTAAGGCCAAAGATCACCTGGTCTGATTAACTGTGGGCAGAGAGGGGGTCCTAGTCACTGACACTATTTCCCAGAACCCTAGAAGAAAGCTAGCCCAAAATAAATGTAAACTTTTTGATGACTTAAATGTA
>NW_025793771.1:0-679 GCF_021613505.1 Equus quagga | reverse complement strand
GTGACAGAAACCACAATCACGTGGGAAGAACAGGTGGAAAAGGCCTTTTTCCTCTGTTGGGCAGAGGTGAATCTTAGAATGGTCTTGATGATGTATGTATAGGAGAGGACTACACACACTAGAGTAGTAATGAGTGTCAGCACAGCAAAACTCAGAATAACTCTCTCTATTAACACTGTGTCTGAGCAGGTTATCTGTAAAACAGGAGATGCATCACAGGCAAAATGATCGATTATGTTAGAGTCACAGAATTCCAGCTGGAGGCCCAGGCCAAGAGGTGGGAGGATGATCAACAGGCCAGCAAACCAACAGGAGAGAACAAGTGTAGCGCAGTCTCTGTTGTTCATGATGGTCGTGTAATGCAGGGGCTTACAAATGGCCACACAGCGGTCGTAGGACATGGCGGCAAGGAGAAAAAATTCTGTTGCTCCAAAGAGGACAACAAAAAATAACTGAGTAACACAAGCATTATAGGTAACAGTATTATCTCCAGTTGTGATAGTATACAGGAATCTGGGAATACAGACAGTGGTGAACGAGACTTCTAAGAAAGAGAAATTTCGGAGGAAAAAATACATGGGAGTTTTAAGATGGGAATCCAAAAGTGTGAGGGTGATAATGATGAGGTTTCCAGCCACACTCAACACGTAGGTGAGAAACAAAAATACAAAAAGCAGAA
>NW_025793770.1:0-8206 GCF_021613505.1 Equus quagga | reverse complement strand
GGGTGATTTTTCCAGGACATACAATAGAGGATTCAGTCACAACAGTGGTTTTCACTGTGTTTTCTCTCTTTCTTCATTTGAGCAGGTAAACTGTTGCCTATCATGAGCAGTGGTCCATAGGGCTGTACATGGAGCTGGAGGCACATTGTCTGCATTATGTATCTGGTAATGTTTTTACTCCCAGGAATAGTGGAAACGTCATTCACTTGCAATTTGGCTTGTGGTGGGTCAAAGTCTTGAAATCAGAGGGAATATTTGACTGACTGAATAAATAAAATGAAGTTGTTACAGTTCGCAGGGTTCTTAAGACAATTGAAGGCAGCTAATTATGAGGTTCCAATTCAAGGTGCTGTCAGCCTACCTTCTGGCATGGGTTCGAAGGATGACTGTGTTAAGCGTATTCCCTTCTGGTTTTAAATACAGATTCTGATAAAGTGGTTTGAAAATTGTTATGGAGTTGGTCCAGCGTATTCCCTCTGATATGTGTCCCACCTGGCTCTAGAGGTCTGTAGAATGGGCAGGGGCTACTGGGTATTCTTTGAACAATGTCAGTAACCCCCTACGTGCCTCAACAAATATGCCCCTGCGTTTTCTTCCTCCTGGCAGAATGGCTCTGTTCGGGATTGTTCCTTGGTCTTCACTAGTTGTATCCTCCCAAGTCATCTTTCATGCTGAAAATGTCTTGGATAGGGTTTTAGTTTGCAAGAATCAGTTGTGCGAGCTTTAGCAAGATTCCATACAGAGACAATGGAATGGCATATATAAGGGAGTAGGGATGTTCTTTCTCATTACTTTGCAATCTCATTCCTTGTAGTTGTCATTTTTGGTTTGTTCTCCTCATCTCATTTTAGCAATCTACTAAATACCCAACCAGGAAGCCTTACCCAGAAGGAGGCAGAAATATAAAGACTGACAAAAGGAAGATGAAAATAAGAGGGACAAGAGAGAAATACAATTAACCATTTTTTTTTGCTGGTTGGGGCCAATAATGACTTGAAACATAATTAATGGGACATTACACAAATTTTGTGGCACTGAAATCCACAAAAATTTCATATGGGAATAAACTGGCCTTTGGTTGGTTCAGTGTCCTGAGGCCTTTGGTCTCTGGGGAATCCTGGTAGAATGTACTTGTGAAATACCTCAGTCTTCCCTTAACTTCAGTGGCGTAAGTGTACACCTGTATACAGAGGCAGCCCTAGGGCAGAGATGAAATAGGGACAGGGATCCCAAATGGACGCTTTGTGAGTGAGTGTCCCTGGTCTATCTGTACACTAGAAACCTGGAGTGAGCCAAAGGAGTAGGCTGAGAGAGTGGGTACCAGAAATCCTGGCGGCACCAAAGCTTCCTGCAGGAACCTTTGCAGGGGTCTGATGCCCTACCTGCTTCTACAGGTGTTGAGACACTGCTTTGTCTTCCATAATGGGAGGACTGTGATTACTTAGTTACTATATCAAGCAGTTCTGAGTAGTAATGAGTCTAAAATGAAAAGTCACACGTCTAATGGGACCAGGTATAGAAAGGACAAAGATCAGTCAAAACACACACTCAATTAAATAAAATAAGTAAAATGAAAGCCCATCATTATCTCAAACTATTTAATGGCACAGGGAAACAGTCATGCCTAAACAGTAAGGAATAAAAGCAGTCTACCAAACAGTCAAAACGTATCGAGGGTGATCAAGGCCCCCTATCTTACCACCACAGCAGCTAATCACAGACCCCATACTGAAAGTACTTGGACTTTGTGTTTATGTTTGTGGAGGGGGAGAAATCCCTGACATTGTGATGGTGGAGAGTGTGGTTCAGAGAAGGCTGCCTGGCTGGATTCAGTGGCTGCTGGCCTGGACCAGAGCTCCTTACCTTCTTTATATATTCTTGATGATAATGTCCTTCAGCCAAAGACCACCAGCAACACACCTTTAATTGAAAAAATTGGGTTTATTACTCATTGCAGCAAAGGAGAATACACATCATGGAGAACCTCATCTCAGTAAGAGAGTGTTAGAAAAGACTTATTAAAGTATTTGGGCTTGTGTTAGGTAATTTGGGGGAGGATTTAAGGAAGTGAGGCTTTGTTCTGGATTGGATGCTGTCAGGAAATGGGGGAAATTCTATGACTGAGTCTCTTAATAAATATTATCTATAGGGAGGGCAGACTTACAATTAGTGCTTTTTGTGTCCCATTTAAGAAATCTTTGCCAAACCTAATATCATAAAGATATTTTCATCCAAAACTTTGTTTTAGCTTTCAAATTTAAGTCTATAATCTATACTGAATTAACTTTTGTGAATGCTCAGAGGTAGGAGCCAAAGTTCATTTTTTCAATACGGATATCTAATTCACCCAATAGCATTTATTGAAAAGACCATTCTTTTCCCCACTGAATTCAGATGGTGTCTTTGTCATAAATTAGGTGATCATATAGGTGTGGATTTTTTTCTGGATTGTTTATTGTATTCCATTTGTCTATCTGTCTATCCTTGCACTAATACCACATGCTTTAGTTTCTGGGTTTCTTACAATAAACCTTGACGTCTGATAGTGTAAGTTGTCCAGCTTTGTACTTCTTTTTCAATATTGACTTAGCTATTCTAGATTCTTTGCCTTTCCATATAAATTTTAGAGTCATTTATCAATTTCTCTTATGATTGGTAATTTTTATGTTCTGTTTAAAGTATTATTGCCTAACCCAAGATTATGAAGATATCCTCCAATATTTTCTTCTAAAACTTGCTTGAATTTGATTAGAATTGCATTGAATCTAAAGGTAAATTTGGGGAGAATGTGTATTATAACAATTTTGAGTCTTTCAATCATTAACATCTTATATCCTTCCATTTACTTTATTTAATTTAGCTGAGTAATATTTTGTAGTTTCCAATGTTGAAGTATTGCAAATATTTTATAGATTTATTCCTAGGTATTTGATAACATAATACTATCATAAATGGTATTATTTTTGTTAAATTCTGTTCCCACTAGTTTTTTGTTAGTTAATAGGAATACAGTTAATTTTTATATAATAGCTTTATTGAGATATAATTCACATACCACAGTATTCACTCTTTTAAAGTATACAATTCAGTAGTTTTTAGTATATTCACAGAGTTGTACAACTATTACCACTACCTAATTTTAGAACATTTCTATGACCCCAAAATGAAACCCCGTGCCTCCCCCTTCTCCCCTCCCCCAAGCTCCGGCGACCACTAATCAACTTTCTGCATCTATATATTTGCCTCTTCTAGACATTTCATATAAGTAGAATCACACAACATGTGGTCTTTTGTGTCCGGCTTCTTTCACTTAGCATGGTTGAATAATATTCCGTTGGATGGCTATACCACATTTTGTTTACTCATTTATCAGCTGCTGGATTTTTGGGTTGTTTCCATTTTTTGGAAATTATGAATAATGCCGCTATGAACATTCATGTACAAGTTTCTGTGAGGATGTATATTTTAATTTCTCTTGGGTACCTAGTAATGGAATTGCGTGGGTCATATGGTAACTATATGTTTAACATTTTGAGAAACTGCCAGATTGGTTTTCATGGTAGCTGCACCATTTTACTAGCAATTAATGAGGGCTCTAATTTTTCCACAACCTCACCAACACTTGTTATTGTCTGTTTTTTATATATAGCTCTTGTCTTCAGCAAAATTGCCAACTTCATTTATTATTTCTAATTCTAGATTTGTTTGGATTTTCTATGTACATAATCATATCTTCAAATACTGGCTTTTATTTCTTTTCCAATCTTTTTTTTTTAAGATTGGCACCTGAGCTAACAACTGTTGCCGATTTCTTTTATCTCCCCCAACCCCTCCCCTCCCCCCGGGACATAGGTGTATATCTTAGTTCCAGGTCCTTCCAGTTGTGGCATGTGGGACGCCGCCTCAATGTGGCCTGATGCGTGGTGCCATGTCCGTGTCCAGGATCTGAACCAGCGAAACCCTGGGCTGCCGCAGTGGAGCGCGCAAACTTGGCCATGGGGCCGGCCCCCTCTTTTCCAATCTTAATACTCTTTGTTTCCTTTTATGGGCTATTTGTACTGATGTAGGCCTCCAAGACATTGTGAATAAAAATGGTGATAGTGGACAATTCTGTCTAGTTGGTGACCTCAGAAGAAAGCATTTGATATTTAACCATTAAATATTATCTTAGTTGTAGTTTTTTCTAGATGTACTTTATCATTTTAATGAATTTACTGTCAAATGATTAATAAAAAATTGTATAAACATAGTGATATATGTATGTGTACATATATGTTTATATATGTGTATATAATGATGCATATGATTCAGAAAATATACATTATATGTATTTTGTAGTAAATAGATAAATAGGGAGAGAGAAATAGCAAATGGGATAAAGGGACATGGGAGTTGCTTAAACTATTCTTGCAACTTTTCTGAAATTTAAAATTATTATTTACATTTTAAAAAGAGGACAAACGGAAATGTATATATGTGTGTGTATGTGCATTTTCTTACTGATGATACATATGTTGTTTCCAAGTTTCAGTTACTACAAACAGGGCTGCTGCTTGTAGTCCTATAGGTTATTCACTTCTCAAGTGCCCCTTACCAAGTGAGTGAGTGAGGCTACCACACAGCTCTGATCCAGCCCATCAAGCCAAACAATGGGAAGGCATCCACACTTACTAAGGGTTACTTTTTCTTTTTAAGCACAAAAATACTGCTTGCCACACTGTGCACACAGGAGGCTGCTTTCACCACAAGGGGGCACCTTTTATTAATTTAGACAAAGGTGCTGTACAGCTTAGCAGAGGTCCTACTCATACACACATTTAAAAGAATGCTGTAGTCAACATCCTTATTGGAATTGCTAGTTTGTAGGGTATGTATGTCTTAAATTTTACAAGGTATTGCCACATTCATCTCCAATTTTGTTGTGCACTGTCAAGTACTTTATGAGAATTCTCATTTCCCCATATCCCTTCAACACTTGATAGTGTCATTATTTTTACTTTTGCCAATCTAATAGTTTTGAAATGGGATCCCATTTTTGTTCTGTTTAAAATCTTTCTGATTACTAATGTGATCGTGTATTTTTTTCAAATGTCACTCGCTTGGAAGTGATTGTTCATATATCTTTTGGATATCTTTTATTGGTCCTTCTATAACTGCTCGCCTCCAGCCTGCTCTGTGCCCAGGAGGCCAACCTATATGGACTAAATAAATGGCTCCCTTGGCCTATGGCTTCTGGTTGAGTTTGGCCACTAGGAGAGCTCCATCTCTACCAGATTGAGAGTGGCTGTGACAAAGTTCCTCTGCCAAAGGCCACAATCCTGTCCAGGGATTCTCTCTCTTCTTTTTTTATAAAGATTGGCACCTGAGCTAACAATTGTTGCCAATCTTCTTTTTTTTTTCTGTTTTTTCTCCCCAAATCCCCCCAGTACGTAGTTGGATATTTTAGTTGTGGGTCCTTCTAGTTGTGGCATGTGGGACACCACCTCAAGGTGGCCTGACAAGCAGTGCCATGTCTGCACCCAGGATCCGAACCAGCGAAACCCTGGGCCACCAAAGCGGAGCACACGAACTTAAGCACTCGGCCACAGGAATTCTCTTCTATAGCTAGAACTTTCTCTGTGTTCCAGTAACCACTCACTGCCCTCACCTCTTCCTGCTTTGGTGAGAGGTCACAGTTCCCTACTATTGCTAGCCCCAGGGTGTTTCAAAATCCCTTGTTGGTGTCATTATTAGTCAGCTACCCAAAACTTATAATAGTCACTTTCTCCTTGCTCATGTGCTATGGGCCAACAGGGGTTATTCTGCTTCAGAATGCAGTTAGGGTGGGCTTGGCTCTAGGATGCAGATTGCTCCACGTGAATCACTGTGTAGCCCAAACTGAAGGATCAGCAACCACCTGGGGCATGCTCTTTTCATTCCAATCACAGAAGTGCAAGGAGACTACCAAAACCACATAAGCATATTTAAATCCTCTATTCACATCATGCCTGCTCATATTGCACTGATAAAAGGAAGTGCACGACCAAGCACAGATTCAGAGGAACAGGTATGAACACTCCATCCCAAATGGTGGAGGGGAGTGGGGAATGAATATTTACTGAATAATTATACAAAATATCAGAATTTATTTTAACCATATCCACACATTTGTACATAGTCTCTTCATTTAATTCTCCTGTTACCTTATTTGTGTGTACTATCTGTTTCTTGTGGGACCCTGATTAAGACTAAATTATTCTCACAAGTTTTCTAGTTAACATACATTAACACTCCCCCCATTTTAGTGCAGTCTTTTTTCTTTCCTTTTTTGTATGGTTCCTCCTCCCCAAATGTCCTACTCCACCTCTGGCATCAACTCTTTCCCACCTCTTGTGACACACACTAACAACCTAGTAGGTGAATTTTTATATTTTTCTTCAAACCTAGCTAATCATATGTGTGTCTATTCATATGTAATCCTTTTTGGCTTGAATGTCTATTTAACAAAATAATGGACACATTATGCAGTTTTCCACAGATTGTGTTTCTTTCCTTTCTTCCTTCCTTCCGAAGTTTAGCCCTGAGCTAACATCTGCTGCCAATCCTCCTCTTTTTGCTGAGGAAGACTGGTCCTGAGCTAACATCCATGCCCGTCTTCCTCTACTTTTTATATGTGGGATGCCTACCACAGCATGGCTTGCCAAGCGTGCCATGTCCACACCTGGGCTCTGAACCGGGGAACCCTGGGCCACCGAGCGGAACATGTGCACTTAACCACTGTGCCACTGGGCCGGCTGGTCTTTCTTTTTTTAAAGATTGGCCCTGAGCTAACATCTGTCGCCAATCTTTTTTTTTCTTCTTCTTCTCCCCAAAGCCCCCCAGTACATAGTTGTATATTAATTGTAGGTCCTTCTAGTTCCGCTATGTAGCACGCTGCCTCAGTATGGCTTGATGAGTGGTGCTAAGTCTGAACCCATGATCTGAACAGGCAAAACCCTGGGCCACCAAAGTGGAGAACTTAACCACTTGGCCCCCAGGCCGGCCCTTGTGTTTCTTACTTAACAAAAAGTTGCAAAAATCTCTCCAAATCAGCTGGCATAGATATGAGTCCTTTTAAATGCTGAATTCTGTTCCATCGTGTTGATTCTATTCCCCTATTGACGTGTGAAGTGGATGCTGTGATGTACTGCCCAGATCCCACCTCTAGAATTGAGGCACTCATTCCCCCAGTTGCTAGGAGTGTAGGCTGCTGAGAATCACAGTTGAATCACTCCCCAGGAATTGCTACGGGTACTCAGGGGTACACTACTTCCTCCAGGTAAGACCACATCCAGTGACTAGTCAACATGGAGGTACACAGACCTGGCCTCATCTCTTCAATTCATAACTTTTCTGAATGGCCACCCCAGCTTTCGATATCCCTGTAGGATCAGCTGAGGCCTCTATTGCAACTGCATGTTTCTTCAAATTCTCCCTCTGCTTAATCCTGCCTCCTTCTCTCCTTTACAAGTGTTGCTTATGAGATCTGTTTTGGGAGAAAATTAAAGTATAATACATATTTGGTCCTTGAAGTGGTCCTAAGAAGCAGATTATGTAATGGATTTTGGAGCGCAATTACCTGCCAGCTGGCTAGAAATGAGGACTACATCACTGGTCGTAAATGAAGTACCGATACCCCCTATGGTGTGGTAGTTGTGCAATTGTCAAAACTTTCACTAGTAGTGAGAGATAGGAGACCAAAGGAAGGAAATTTACTGACAGGTGCAACATCTCAGGAGTTTGAGTGGTTAAAAGGAAGTAGCAATTATAAAGATTGCCCAAATAGATGGTTGCTACAAGAGGCTATTGATGAGATGTAAAAAGAAAATTAAAGGCTAAGGATGATTAAATACCAATTTAACAAAAGCCAAAAAGTCTCATCTAGAGGCCAAAGGCAAAGAAGTCTAAGGATTGCCCTGTAAGCATTACTACTCTTTATCCTGCAGTCTCATTCCTTTTTGTTTTCTATCACAGATAAAGCCAACCCATATATGAACTAAGCTCAGCCTTTTCCCAATTCTTTCAAATTTTCTGGAAAAATTACTCAAATTAGAAATGAGGCAGAGAGTTGATTCCATGACCTTTAACATCACACCAGAGTGCTGTGAGCCCATCTTTTATCTGACTGTATTAGGGTGTTTAACTTTCCCCAGCGACAGATGAGGGAGCAGAGGCTTTCTTCCAGCAC
>NW_025793769.1:0-46548 GCF_021613505.1 Equus quagga | reverse complement strand
TGGGACTGAGAATGAGTCACCCAGGGAGTGAGTGTGGCTGGAGAAGAGAAGCGGCTGAGGACCAGGCCCTGAGCACACAGCACTCAGAGGACAGCGAGGGGAAGTGGGCCAGGACGGAGACCAGGAGGAGAATCAGGGGAGTGTGGCGCAAGAGGAGACACGAGAGCGTGAGTGAATGGATGAAGACTCGAGGGCAAGCCGGGGCGCTTGGACTTTGGGGATCCTGCCTTTGTGATTTTAAATGGCCTGCATTATGTAGACGGTGTTGCTAATGTGGCTTTATGAACTGGCCTCCCAGGCCGGACCCTTCAGACTCCGCAGTAGCTATTTTATGAGGCGAGTGCATCCCTTCGTCTCTCAGGCATTTCCTTCCTTTGGTTTCCGGTTTTGTTGAGGTACCAATGCATCTTTTCCATTTTGTTGATGTGTCAGTGCATCTGTCCTGCTTTTGAGGCTATAGAATTCAGTGGTGACTTTTCGTCACCTGCAGTAAAAAGCCTTGGCTGCATGGACAGTGGATGCTGCGGTTCAGGTGTGTGAAGCCCCGGCAGCTCTGGGCTTTCCTGACGTGCCAGGCATCTAGCTGGACAAATAGGCCTTATGGTTGGACAGTCATGGATCACTTTTTGGCGAGGAAGTCATTATTGCCTCCATTTTACAAACTGGGCCCAAATAGGCTGAGAACCACGGGCTAAGCTTATGCGTCAGCATGTATATCTGTAGACACTGTTTCGGGCACATCTTTGGTAACCGACTGTCTAAAGGCTGTGGAGACACCCATAGTCTGTGAGGTCGTAAAGCAGCATCTTCTCTAGGAACTAGAAGCATTGTCCTGCCAGGCATTTTGTGCTCCGCTTGCCAAATGAAGAAATTTGAATAAAGCTAATTCCATTTACAAGATATGAATCTGACATAGTGCCCTCAACTTTAACTCAACTGGCTATTTGCCCACTGGGCATCCCTAAGATGCATGTGTGCACTATAGCTGTCAGAAGCCGGATCTGCTGATGGTGCCAAGATGTTCCTGAGACTGGGGAAAAGGAGTGAAGGGTTTTGAGAGCTTCCTTACACTGCTGACAAGAAATCATGTCCAACTAAAACATCCAGAACACTCTGTTGATCATTTTGAAAGAGCCAGCCATACATCACTTTGGCCAGGATCTTATTAGCGTTGGAGACCAGCCAAATGCCACAAAAAAAATTGTTGAATTTGTTTACTTTTGACCACTTTGAGATCCTGGACATTTGCTTGGTGTCGCATATGCTCAGGAAGAATGCATGCAATTCATATAAATGGTAAATGGTAGCGTAAAGTGGATAGTTAAGCAAGAGTTCCTGGGGCCTATTGCTCAGTTCCTATATAAAGTTTCAATCCTTTCATTCTCTTTTTTTTTTTTCTATTATGAGGGATATATCAGCCATTTGCAAATAATTTTATATTTTGCATTTTCTTCTGAAATGCAAGTTTCTTACAGCTTTATATTGATTTGGGAGTAATCCCAGCCCCGTGCTTTGGCCTCAGACCACTGTTTGGTTGTAGAGGTCATCCATTGGCCCAGGGCCACTAACCCAGCAGGCAGCGCATCCCAGCAAAGAGCAAATTCTGCTTCCCCAGAGTGAGCACTAGGACACCGTGAACACGGCACCCTACCTGTCAAAGTCCGAGGCGCCTCTGTGCACCGCCTACTCTGGGTGGCTCGACTGGACTCGACGCCTAGTCCCATCACGTCATCTCCTTTGGACTCAGTCATCCTCCTGTGAAAGCTGCCATGGTGCTGCTCACACCCCAGCATTTTCCTACTTAGGTTTTAGAACGAAGAGAGTGTTAACCCCTTTTTGCCTCTTTCTCCTCCAAAGGCCCCTTGACCCCTGGCTGAGGTATTTTAGCATGTAACCTTTGTGGTCCATGGGCAAAGCCATTCCTTCCAGGCAGAAGTACGCCCTGCTTCTCCTCCTCGTGTCACTGTACACCTGTGGACCCTGAGAGAGAAGACCCCAAACCCCAGCACAAACTGTGCAGGGGACAGGTCAGGATCGTCAAGGGGATGGCCAGACCTTTGGACCTCAGCACGCGAAGCAGGCCCCCATGAAATGTTTCTTACTGGTGCTTAGGACCGTCATGAATAGCTCGGTGCAGAAAATACATGCTGAGTCTATGGTTCACAGAGAAGTGGAGACATGCAGAGACACTGCTGCTGAGTGATAGGAATGAGGGAGATACACCAGCAAAGTGCCTCTGCTAACCTCCCAGTTCAGCAACTGGGAAAGTAGCAGGGGCCACACGTGGGGGTGGGAAAGAATGCTCAGAAGAAGCAAAATCAGGAGATCAAACATTTTTATGACTTTCTAAAGCACCAAACCTAATGGCGAGGAAGTGAGACCGTTTACATATCAAATGCAGATGGGTTCCCTATGTCCCTGATTTACGGACATAGGTAATTAATTTATAGTGGCCTACTGAAGTGAGCAGGAGAGCTAGACAGGCAGGTGCGATTCTTTATGCACAGTGTCACATTGGCAGCAATGCCGCATTTTACTCGGCACTCCGTATATCCTCGATGGGGGCAGTTGTCGTACATAGTGTGGCTGGCATAGTGTTAATAATCGCTCCCACCTGCTAATTGTTAACCACATGCTGGGCGCTGCACCAAGCACATCGCATGCACTGCCTCGTCACATCCTATAACTCTATGAGGAGGGAGCTATTATCATCATCACCCTTTACAGCTGAGGGCTGTGGGGCTCAGAGAGGCCAGATGACTTGCCCGAGGCAACAGGGTCTGTCTGACTTTAGACTCAAGCTCTCAACCACTGCCCTAAGCTGGAAGAGTAGCGATCTCAGGATGCCTTGAAATAAGAGGGGGAGACAGTATTGTGTCACAGACTAAGAGTAAGGAAAATTCTATTTTGTGAGTGAAAAGTTAGAGAAACTAATAATAGCTCTCAACCAGGTCATGAAGATTCTTTTTGTCCTCAGGGGTCCTGGTATCTCCTGTTAAAGATGACCATTTGGTGGCATGTCAGTCTGGGCTTCCTGAGCTCAGCTGACCACGGCAGTGTCCAGTGAACTTCACTAAGCACAGTGTCTGTACCTTGACCAAACTCTGTACCTCTACTGCCCATCCAGAAGCGCCGGTCCCAGTGAGGCCCCGAGAGAGGCCAGGATGGCTTGGCCCAGCCCTTTATCCCACGGGGAAAGTCTGTCTTCCTGCAGCCTGGGAGAGAACGCCAACTCTGATCACAGGAGAGCAGCCCTGGCTGTGGGTCCCACAGGGCTGGTCTGGGAAGGGTGCTATGCCACCAAACAGGCAACAGCAACAACGGAGGGCAAAAAGAATAGCTCTCCATGTAAATAAGTGTGGGAGATATTGGGTTAAATAACATAAATATGTTTCTTTAAGAAGTGGCTTTATAAAAATGAAATTTATTTGTTTTGAAAAACTCAAGCACTGCAAAAAAGTACAAAATCTAGTTGAAAACTATTTCCCAGAATCTCACCAGCCCTGAAATAACCATCATTAACATTTGTTGAACTCTGTTGCAGACACTGCTCTGTGCTTATGTACAAAGAGAAGAAGGGAAGGGACGCGAGATGCATACAATGCTACAGAGACAGACAAAAATATTAGAAAAATGGGGCTGTATTCTATGTAAAAGTACTGGGTTTGTTACTTGATATTGATTGAAGAAAAGCTGACTGAAGGTGAAGCTGAAGGAATTGACGGCCTTCCTTGATAGTAATATTCATTTCTAAAATTTACTACTAAAATTAAGAAAAGAGATTCTGAAAACATTTAAGAGGTCAGAGCCCCTGCCTTCTTCAACTGCGTGCTTCCACTTCAGCTGGAACGTTGGCTGTGGAAGAAAGAAGGAGCAGCCACGTGTGCGCTTTCTCTCCTTACAACTCCCAGTTGCGTTATAGTATCTTATCTGGATCTATAGCATTGACGTTCTGTTTCGTGGCCATAAATGCCGCACTTACTTAGTTTCTGTTTAAGTGGAACCAAGTGGAAGTGGAAGGTCTTCCCCTCTGTTCTTGGTTTCATGTTTTCTCCATGCCCAGGCTCTTTATCTCAGCTCTTTTTCTGGTCATCTGGATTTTGTCATCTGGTGGCTTGTTAACCACGGGTTCCCGGGGGCTGCACACCTAGAGTGTGTGTTTAAGATCGTCTCTCTGCTGTCTGTGATCATCAAGGACAACTTGACTGGATATAAAAGTCTTGCTTTGCAACTTTGTTCACCTCAGAACTTTGTAGACATTGTTTGCTTCCCCTCTGCTTTGAATTTGCTAGGAATCCAGAGGCTGGTCTGAATCTTTCCCCATCCTAGTAAATTCTGGATGCCCTTAGAATTCTTTTTTTCCCCCCAGTCTTGAGGTTAAGTAATTTACCAGGATATATATTGGTGTTGCTCTGTGTCGTTTTTTTCCCCCGGAACACGCCATGTCCTTTCAATCTGGAGAAAAACGACGTTCGTTAGTTTAGGAAATCTTTCAACTGTTAAAACTTTGAATATTTTAATCTTCTGTTTGCTCTTTTCTCTTCCTCAGGAATATCTGTTATGTGTGTATGTTGGTTATCCTTTGCCCTCAGTATCTATTATCTTCTTTAAAATAATTTCATGTTGTCTGGATTCCTCATTCCTAGCTGCCACGTCTCTGTGTTCAGCACCTGCGTGTGTGCATGTGTGTGTTTGTGTGTGTGTGCCTTCCAATGCAGTTTCTACCTCACTGACAGTTCCTTTGCTTTTTTTCATTTGTTTCCTGAGCTCCACCGACGTTCTTTTCATCTCCTTCTAGTGTGTTCTAATAGTGCTTCCTTGAATTCTGGTGACTCCTCTTGTGACAAATCATGCTGTCTGTAATCTCTTTAGGACTCTGGTGACCACCTGCATTCTGAGGTCATCCTCTTGTGATGTGTGTTCTTCACCTGATTTTTCTTATGTTCCTTTCCTCTTTCAAAATGTATTAATTTTTTTTTTTAGGAAGATTAGCCCTGAGCTAACATCTGTCACCAATCCTCCTCTTTTTGCTGAGGAAGACTGGCCCTCAGCTAACATCCATGCCCATCTTCCTCTACTTTATATGTGGGATGCCTGCCACAGCATGGCTTGACAAGAGGTGTGTAGGTCCGCAACCAGGATCTGAACCGGTGAACTCCAGGCCGCCGAAGCAGAACATGCAAACTTAACCACTGGGCAGTGGGGCTGGCCCCAGAAATGTATTAAGAACTCAAATGTCTCAAGTATAAAGTTTTTCCAACAAGTATTTCCTTTTCCTGACGTGTGTGTGTATGTGTGTGTGTGTGCACGTGTGTGTGAGGAAGATTGTCGCTGAGCTAACATCTGTGCTAATCTTCCTCTGTTTTACATGGGATGCCGCCATAGCACGGTTTGACAAGTGGTGCTAGGTCCGTGCCCAGGACCAGAACCTGGGAACCTTGAGCCACTGAAGCTGAACGCACGGACTTAACCACTACACCACCGGCCCAGCCTCCTCTTCCTGACATTTCTAATGATAGCTTAGTACACAATAACTTATTACTTGTTTTATTTGGCAGAATCGTTGGGAAGGACACATTTATAGGACACATACTGTGTGCCAAGAATTATCCCAGACCCTGTACATTTTCTCCTGTAAGCCTTGTCCCATCTTACAGATGAGAAAACTGAGCCTCAGGTAAAGTGACCAAACCAAGTCACCAAGCTCATGCGAGGACAAACAAGTGTGTGAGGCAGGGTCTGTGTGGTCTTTGAGGCCTTTCCTTGCCCACAGACCCTGGGCAGCAGCGGTGGCCTGCGATTGTCCTGGTGGGTGACATGTGACTCTCGGTAGTGAGTCAGAATGGAAAGCCCTGAAGCCCTCCCTTCTGTCATCCAGTGAATCAAAAACACTGTTAGTTTGTCAACAGCTTGTTCGTGGACAATTTTTAAACCATGTAGCTATCAAATTCCCAACTGAGGCTTAGAGCGATTAAGAAGTTTACCCCAATTCACCCAGCTGGTGCAACCCTACATCTTGGGAGATGAAGACCCATCCTTACTAACACTTCAAGCACGTAGGTTAAATGGCTCTGTGACAATTTAGGGAGAATGATCTGTGCTTTCTGAGATTTCTGAAGAAAACATTATTTAAAAATTATATCAATATTGTAATAACAATGTAGGGGCATGTAAGAAAGAAGAATTTTTTTTTTTTTGAGGAAGATTAGCCCTGTGCTAACTACTGCCAATCCTCCTCTTTTTGCTGAGGAAGACTGGCCCTAAGGTAACATCCATGCCCATCTTCCTCTACTTTATATATGGGACGCCTACCACAGCATGGCTTTTGCCAAGAGGTGCCATGTCCATACCCGGGATCGGAACTGGTGAACCCCGGTCTGCCATGAAGCAGAATGTGTGAACTTAACCGCTGTGCCACCAGGCCAGCCCCAAAAGAAGAAATTTTTAAAAATTATCCCCATCCTGGGCTTTACTGCTCTAACAAATAACGCACTTTTATTTTTCCTTCTCCTCTTAGTAACTGCCCATATTTATGCACGTTTTGCATAACTGTGATAAGGCAAAGATACAGTGGTATTTTCTGGTGACTTCATTTATCATTATAGCATTTTTGTGCTGTCACATTTTCTTCATAATACTCATTTTATGGATAAACCAGGGTTTTCTTAGCTTCCAGTTTATTTCTAAGTTTTGTTCTCCCCTCTCTCTGCCTCACCACCCTCCCTACCCTGTGATTTCACATTATCCCTGGTGTGTTAAGGGTAGTGATCCGAAATTGATCCCAGGCGAAATTGCACTGAAGCCATAAAATCGTGGTTTGAGTTTTTAAAAATAAAGTAGTAATTCTGGGGGTGCCCTTCTCGCTCTTGAGACCTGAAACGTATTCTCCTTCCTCCCACCATCAGTTTTTGCTGGGCAGTAAGCGGTGAGTGCTTGGCACAGCTTTTATAGCTGTTAACATTGGACAATCAGCTGCGACCATGTTCGTTAGCAGAGTCATGTTAACCTGATCGCTGTTAATGGAAAAAGCAGCGTGCTCCGGTTGCCTGGGGTGCACTCCAGTGCGCTGTATGTATTAGGTCTGGGCTGGGAGCACTTAAAATAAATCAACCAGGTCAAGGCAAACATTAATCTCTGCTCCGGAGTTTGTTCTTATTTTTTTTAAGTTAACGAGCTGGAGCAGAAACAATAGAATGTTCTCAGCCTAAAGCCCCCAGTGAATTGCCGGTCAGAGGGGTGAATTTTCTGACCAGGTGGGTGGTCAACATATTGAACTCAGTGCATCCTGGAGTTCCACGCGGCTGAGGGTGGGTTGACAGATGGAATGAGCTCTTCTGCGCATGCGCTCTCTCTGCAGCAGGCTCTCAGGTCGCTCCTGAGTGTCCTCTAAAGATTTTGACGTCTGCACTCAGAAATGGACAAATACCTGTTTCTGAGCCTCTGTGCTAGGGATCCGGGCAGATGAAAGAGCTTTGGGGCCTGGCCTGTCTGCTCTGTCTGCCTTAGGGGCTTGTAATCCGTTTGGGAGACTCGGAAACTTTGAGAGGCAGCGATTCGGGTAGCACAGGGTACTGTGGGGCTGCCAGGAGTTTAGGGAGGACGGGCTCCTGTGAATGAGAGTCAGGAGGAGTTCCTGCAACGCGCAGGTGACGTAGGCTTTGACGTTTGGGTTCATTCACTATTCAACAAGTGTCTCTTGAGCTGGGAACATAGTAATGAGCAGGCACCTACTTTTGTAAAACATTCGAATCCAGGGAAGGCAGACGGTAAAGAGGTAACTTCAGAGAGCAGGATGAAAAAACGAAAAGATCTGGAGAAAGGGCTCTGTAGGCTGAACAGCAAGTGCCCTGAGGCAGCAGGAGCCCAAAGTCTGCGGATTAGCACAAAGGCCCCTCTCCTTCTTCAGGTCCCTTCATCCTGTCTCAATTAGCACTTGCCACTGTGCTCATCTCCCCCCCACCTGCTTTATTTTTCTTGTTGGTATTCATGACACGACTTTATGTTTTATATTCTGTGTTTGGTGGTTTTTCTTCGCTGTCCTCAACTAGAATGTAAACGCCATGATGCTTTGTTTTGTTTCTTGCTGTATCTTGAGTGCCTGGAACAGTGCCTGGCACCCCGTAAGTGCTCAGTGAATACTGGATGGCAGAATGGAGGGTCCGTGTGGCTGAGCACGGAGAGCCAGGGAGAGAGTGGTACAAAATTCAGAGGAGCGTGTAGATGGGAGGGAGTGGACGCTGGGCATTTATGAGGGAATGAGCAAGGTCTCTGCAGGGACAGTGGAAAGACCAGAAGCACGGGGGCAGAAGGAACCATCTAGAAGGCAAACCAAAGAGCCTTCGGTGGAGGTCAGAGAGAACGTCAGTCCTTCTCGCGTCTCCTACGTTGCGCCTCCCTTTCTCCCTTCCTCCCTTTGCTGTTCCTTTCCACAGTTTCGAGCACTAACTGTGTTCCAAGCTCTGTTGGCACCAGAGATTCGAAGGAAGGACACGGCGCAGTAGGATATTTGACTGGAGAGAACGGTAGTCCATCCTGAAGATTTGAAAGGAGAGAATCAAATTACAGAAAAATATAGGAAACTCAATTATTTGCACAGAAACTTTTATGTGTGCTCCTAGGTTTTCCTTGCTGCTTACAGCACTAACATTGACATCCGGCAATTAGCTTAAAGATTGTGGTTCTGGGAAGTAGTTGCTGACTCATTAATGCTGATTGATATGTGTGTTTGTGTAACTGACACAATCAGATGATTGTTGTAGAGCACTAATGGAGTAACTGGTAAATGAGATCAGTGTAAACATGCAGAAGTTGATTCATGTGTATTTAATGAAAAGACTATACAAAGATAATAGAAATGCTTGTGCTTGTCATGGGGAGAATGTGTGTTTGTGTGTGTCAGCCTCGTTGACCGGACTTCGCAAGGAGAGAAAGTATCATGTTTTCTCATTTCTTTCCTTCCAGGAGTAATTCCAGCTAATGGGAGGATGAACGTGACTGTGAAGTTTACACCCTTTCAGTATGGCACTGCACAAATGAGAATGCGCTTATGGATTTCACAGTTCAACTCTCAACCCTACGAATGTGTCTTCACGGGGACGTGCTGTCCCAACATGGCTCTGAAGTATGGCTGCTCTGGGATGTTTGGTTTATTCTTAAAACGTTTTTAAAAATCCAAGTCTTCCTTTCTTCCATTCTGTCTTTCTTCCTTGTAACAGAGTGCCATCAGCAACTTACTTAAGATGATGAACTTTTATAAAATACACCTTAAAATATAATAGTGATGCATAGACTCTCTCTATGCTTGTAGCAGTAGTTGCTTCTGCCGAGAGGGGAGGAGATGACAGAGAAAAAGCGGTCTTTGAGGGCTACTTTCTTTCTCTGATTAGTCTCAGTGCGCTGTTGGAATGTTTGACCATATATATGTATTACTGTCCATTCAAAAATTTACATCATGAGGCCGGAACAACATAACTATTTTCAAAGTTCCAATAGAACATTATAATTGAGTGCCTGCTGTTTGCAGTGACTATTGCAAAACCCCATGGGAAATGGTCCACACCCTGAAGATACTCACAACAGAGGGGCCAAATGAAGTCATGTGTAACAAGTGACCTGGACATAAGGCGAAAATGGAAATGTGCCCCATGGGAGTGTTTTTTAAAGCATCGTTAGCTTTCAAGTCAGAGTAAAGATGTGAAATGGGACAAAGTTTTACTTTGTAATAAATTTTTTCTGAACTTCTATTTCCATTTGAATGTGAGCTTGTATTTTTATATACTAATGGATCAAGTTAATGTTTGTTTAATATACATTATTTTTATAAAAATTAAAAGGAGAATTTATCACTGTATAAATACTAATCTTAGAAAACCCTCACAAACATTTTGAAAATGGTAAAGAAATATTTTGATTTTCCTCCTCTTCCCTTCATACACACATACAAATCACATATCAGCATCATTAGGCATATTAAAAGTGAAGTAACAACCTTAAATATGAACTAACTCCATGAGTTATTATATGTTTATATCGTGATTTCTTCCTCAAAATTCACAGCAGCCTAAGTCAACTATAGGATATTAGCGTGGCCCGGTGAACCCACATCCTGCAAGTAATCGTAGTAGAAATAAAGTCACTCAGGCAGTAAACAGGGAGCATTGGATATAAATACAAAACAGCTCTAATTTTTCTGGTGTCAGATAACTGGCTGAGCAAAATGCTGTTTGCCATCTCACGTCATGGGCTGCAATACGCAAATGGCTTTCTTAGAGACATCACTCGAGTTGGGTTATTGCTTATATGTCCTTCCATGGACGTGTTCTCAAATACAGGAGAGCTTTGTGTGGCAGGAGCACCACACAAACACAGGCGTATGCTACTTCTAAGCTATTGTATTTTGGTTTTCCAGCTAGAGTTTGGCATCTTATTTAGTGCCCTCTTGTCATTTGCAAGGGCTATGTCTCAAGGGCGTGTCTCCCCAGACTACGGATAGTACTAGAACATATAAATTCCACCAGAAGGAAAAAATTACCCTGGCCGCAGTATTCTCTGAAAGTTTCCTAGGTTGCTTTCTCATTTCAGAAGAGCGTGTGTGCTGGACTTTCTCACGTCCTAAATTCGGCACTGCCAAATTCCACCTGTGACTCTTTAGTTTATCACTGTCTCAGACCCCTTCATTTCCATCGTCAGCACTAGCAGTTAGATTTCTTAAGGAAGCTGGTTTTTAACACCCTCAGAAACTTTTTCTTTTCCTACTGTTTACAGCAGAGGGGATGTGGGAACTCTGCTGAGATGCGGATGCTGAGCTGCAGCTCACTCCCCAACCAAGCGCCTCCTCCCTGCACAGCACAGCCTGTCAGTCAGTGTGTGTCTCCCCAAAGGCCGTGGGCCTCTCAGGACGCTCTTACGCGGGCCATGTTAAATGTGGGATTGCTGGCACAGCGCCCACGTCGGGCAGTGGGGCCTGTTCAGTAGGTGCTCAGCAAACGTATATTGACCATATTGATGCCGTCAGAACGAATGCATGGAAGCATGTCCTTGTCTTATTTCTGTAACGTCCTGGACTTAGGTAATCCTATAACACAAGTCTTCACATATTCCTGCTTAAAGAAATGCTTCGTGGGTAACGCTAAGGAACATAACTTGGTTCTACTGCATCTCATGATAAGCAACTCCAGCAGCTTCTATAGGGATGTCAGCAGCACTGTCTGTACCTACAAATGTAGATTTGTCCAAAGGCAGTTTTCAGTTACAGAAAAAGTCTCAAACATTAGTCTGAATCACTCTTGCAAGATCTTGCTACAAACAGTGGGCATAATCATTCTTTTACTAGGAAGATAAATCAATGTAAGATTTTTTCAATTATTTTATTGAAGTCATGTCAGCTTATAACACTGTAATTTCAGGTGTCCATTATTACATTTCAGTTTCTGTGTAGACTGCATTGTGTTCACCACCAATAGTCTAGTTTTCATCCTTCACCACACGTATGTGCCCTTTTACCCCTTTCGTCCACCCTCCCATCCCCTTCCCCTCTGGTAACCACTAATCTGTTCTCCTTGTCCTTGTGTTTGTTTATCTTCCACATATGAGTGAAATCATGCAGTGTTTGTCTTACTCTGTGCGGTTTATTTCACTTAACGTAATACCCTCAAGGTCCATCCATATTGTTGCAAATGGCACGATTTTGACTTTTTTATGGCTGAGTAGTATTCCATTGTATATACATACCACATTTTCTTTATCCATTCATCAGTTGATGGGCACTTGGGGTGCTTACATGTCTTGGCTGTTGTGAATAGTGCTACAATGAATGTAGGGGTGCATATAGCTTTTTCAATTATTGATTTCATGTTCTTTGGATAAATACTCAGTGGTGCAATAGCTGGATCATATGGTAGTTGTATTTTTAACTTTTTGAAAAATCTCTTTTTTTTCTGTTTTCCATAATGGCTGCACCAGTTTGCATTCCCACCAGCAGTGTATGAGGGTTCCCTTTTCTCCACATTCTCTACAACACCTATTACTTCTCATCTTGATAATTATAGCCATTCTGACAGGTGTGACGTAATATCTCACTGTAGTTTTGATTTACATTTCCCTAATAATTAGTGATGTTGAACATCATTTCCTGTGCCCGTTGGCCATCTGTATATCTTCTTTGGAAAAATGTCTGTTCATTTCCTCTGCCATTTTTTGATTGGGTCGTTCTTTTTTGTTGTTGTTGAGTTGTATGAATTCTTTATATGTTTTGGAAATTAACCCCTCATCAGATATATGATTTGCAAATGTTTTCTCCCAGGTGGTGGGTTGTTGTTTCGTTTTGTTGATGGTTTCCTTTGCTAAAATGCAGAAGCGCTTTAGTCTGATGTAGTCCCATTTGTTTATTTTTCTTTTGTTTCCCTTGCCTGAGTAAACATGGTATTCAAAAAGATGCTGCTAAGACCGATGTCAAAGAGCTTATTGCCAATGTTTTCCTCTAAAAGTTTTATGGTTTCAGGTCTTACATTCAAGATTTTCTTAAATTTAGCTATTGAAAACTGACAGCCTAGAAATAAATTATGCTAGCCCATGAGAGCATTTTTCAGCCTGTCATGTTTTCCACTTGTTCTCTTCTTTGAGAATCTAAGGAAAAGGAGCCGTTGGCGGGCTATTTTGAAGTACGTGATTATACACTGGTGGACTGAGATTGCATTTCTTTTAATTGACCCAGTTTTAGCACACAGCTTGATTCTCAGCTTAGCTGTAGTAATTAATGGACTGTAAGTCATGGCATTATCAGACGGAACACAAAAATAGGAGCCTTGAGTCATTGGATTCTATACTAATTGAATATCTGTCTCAAACTATAGATTAGAAGAATTCAAAAGGCTGAATGCTCTTTCTAAGAAAGTAGACATCCCTCCAGAAAAGGCAATGACACGTATAAACTTTCACCGACGGCCAGCCCAGACGAAGCCTCCAAAGCTTAAGGTGAGGTGGGCTCCGTGCTGAGCAGGATGGAGGGAGGGACGGAGAGGCAGAATAACGAGTTTCCCTCCTGATTTGCTCCCAGGAAATTGAATATCAGAACTTGAGATTTCCAGTAGACTTATCAAATCCATTTGCTGTGGCAACCGTTTTAAACCAAGAACCAGGAAAATTGAAGATTAAAGAATTAAGAGAAGGTACCCAGCTGGCCCACCGTCAGTCAGCCCCTGGGCAGAATAGGAGAGGATTACTGCTCGTCACGTGTGCTGTTTATGGGCGAGACACAACCTTGTCAGGGCGCTCTGAGGTTTTGCTGTTAGAAATTGTTTTTCTCTCGGCCAACGATTGTGTTTTGGTTACTGGTATAATCATTGTTTGCTCCTTCCCTCAGTTTTGGACCAAGGCAATGAGATTTCAAGGGCAAGACAGATGAAGGAAGCACTCTTTGAACAGAAAGTCAGACGGGACACTTATGAAGAGATCAAAAATCACCTTAAGTGGTAAGTGTTGAGCAATGATTTGTATCAAGTGACAGTCCAATGTTTTTAGTAATGGCGTTTTATACCTAAGGCACAATGAAATGTAATGAGTTTTAATGCCCTTCGAAAATTTGATTATTCTCTCCCCTCTGCACGGCCTTGTATTTCAGAATGAAGTTTCTGTTAGGAATAGATCAATGTGACCAACCATGCTCTTTCCTCAGTGTGACCAGACAGTGGCAGAATCAGAGTGAACTGTGGGAGGAGCTGGGACACTGCTCCTTGCTGGCCACTGCTGCCAGTACCCCTCTTGCTCCAGGACAGAGCTGGGTGACGCAGGCGCCCCAAATCTCGCCCCACCGTGAGCCCCCTGTGCCCTGTGCTGTGTGCCCCAAGGGCCTTATGGGGAGCCTGGCTCCTACACTCAAAGTAGAGCCCTTTTCACAGTTTTTTACCAGATCATACCAGGCGTATCCGTGTATACAGTTTCAGCGAAAGTAAACTTGAAACACTCTTGAATTGAGCTAAAAAAGAGACTCCTGGGAAAGGCCTTTGAGAGGCTGCCTCATCCATGCCCCTGCTTCCATGCTTCCCAGACAGACAGAACTCACCCTGAGCTGAGGACCTTCCCAGGTGTCTCCCACCCTGTCACCCTGCTGGCACGAGGGCGTGCCCTTTATTTCCCTCTGCGACAGTGTGGGTCTCTACTCAGGGTCTGGCCTCAAGTATGCCAAGTAACTCAAGGTCATTTAAAAAATACTCTTTTCCTGTTATAAAAAATGGACACGTTGTCATTGTAGAAAACCTGAAAAATATTTTTTTTATTTTTTAAATAAATA
Source organism: Equus quagga (assembly GCF_021613505.1). Classification (NCBI taxonomy): domain Eukaryota; kingdom Metazoa; phylum Chordata; class Mammalia; order Perissodactyla; family Equidae; genus Equus; species Equus quagga. The sequence goes on along the minus strand of NW_025793769.1, from coordinate 32,261 downwards.
TTTTAATTTTTTTTTGAAGTATAGAGAGGGGAAAAAACCACTATAGTGCAATGATCACTGTCACCACTGGTATATTTCCTTCCTTCTATGCTTTTTTGTAACATACTTGAAATCACATCCTAAATTCAATTTCGAATGCTGGATTGTTCACTTAATATTTTCTCCCTTTTTGTTGAAAGATTTTAAATCTGCAAGTAACACCCATATACGCTTGACGTAGTTTCCTCAGTTGTTAACTTTGTGCCACATGCACTTCCCCTCACTCTCTATGTGTACACACATTTGTGCACGCGTGCACAGATGCACACACGTCCTTTATTTTCCTGAACCATTTGAAGTAAGTTGACGATACCTTGAGGCCTAAAGACTGTCGCATGTAGCCTAAGAACAGCACGTGCTCCAGCGTTACCGTAACTACTTCTAAGAAATTTAACATTGATACAATATGAAATAATCAGCCACGTTCAAATTTACCCAGGCGTCCCAATACTGCCCTTTTTACCTGGGCTTTTTGTCTGTGGAGAGGAGGGATCCAGGGTCCAATCAAGGATTATACAATTTGTGTTTGGTTTTCATGTGTCTTTAGTCTCCTTTAATCTAAACCAGCTCTCCAGACACCCCCTCCCCTTTCTAAATCCTAGCTACCTATTTATTTTGAACAGGCACCAGGCTCCATGATAGACACATTACGTACCAGAGTTTTTAAAACTGTGACAAAATTCACATAACATAAAATTCATCATTTTAACCATTTTAAAGTGTACAACGCAGAGGTTTTAGTATTTTCACAATGTTGTGTAACCATCATCACTACTTAGTTCTAGAACATTTGCATGACTCCAAAAAGAAACCCCATGCCCATTAAGCAGTCACTCCTCAGTCCACTTTCCCCCCAGCCTCTGGCAACCGCTGATCTACTGTCTATCTCTATAGATTTGCCTACTATACACATTTCATATAAATGGAATTGCACAATATAGGGCCTTTTGTAACTGACTTCTTTCATTTAACAGGCTTTTAAGTTTGTTCCACATCGTAGCATCTGTCAGTACTTCATTCCTCTTTACGGCGGAATAACATTCCATTGGGTGGACATAGTACGTTTTGTTTATTCATTCATCAGTTGACAGACATTTGGGTGGTTTCCACCTTTTGGCTATTATAACTAATTCTGCTATGAACATTTAATTACAAGTTTTTGTGTGATCATATCTTTTCGGTTCTTTTGGCTGTATACCCAGGAGTGGAATTGCTGGGTCACGTGGTAACTCTATGTTTGACTTTTTGAGGAGCAGCCAAACTGTTTTCCATGGTGGCTGCACCATTTTACACTCCTATCATCAGTGTGCAAGGGTTCCAATTTGTCTACATCCTTGGCAATACCTGTTACTTTCCTTTGTTATTAGTATCATCATCATCCTCCTCATTATAGCCATCTTAGTAGGCGTGAAGTGCTGCATCACCATGGTTTTGATATGCATTTCCCAATGTCTGATGATGTTGAGCATCAAGATTTTCTGTTCACAAATATTTTAGTGCATGTCACTAGAAGATAAGCTTCCTTTTGCAGAGCACTTTGTTCATCTTGGTTATATTGTTGAAGTGTCTACGATGTCTCTCCCCCGTGGTGTCTCCTCTGATATCTCAGCCTCCCTTTTCAGTGGTGGAGTATCGCTAAGACACTCCATCCTAAAGTTGACAATGGTATTCTGATGGGTTCTGAAAGTTGGGTTTTTTCTCCCTAGGCAAGTGCACCTTGGTAAAGATCAAATGTCTTTTAAATTTAAAACAGACCTTACTGAAGAGTGGCAAAGAGTAAACACCAAATATAAGGTCAGAATTACTGCTAATTTGATAATCATTTATTTCACTGAATATTTTGAATTCCTGTTACATGCAAGATGCCATGTCAAGAGGAAGAAAACTTCTAGTTTAGTTGGGAGGGGAGAAGGCTGATGACAAGTTAGTTGTTAACATAAATCAAGGCTGCTGTAAGTGTCACGAGAGCCCTCTACTAAGCATTATGGGGATTCAGATCCAAAGAGGAGAGAGAGGTCATCTAATTGGAAAGCTTCCTGGAGGACATGGTATAATTTTGAAAAGTAGTAAAGAGGACAGAGAGGAATTCAGTTCAGAGGGAGGGAAAGGCTCAAATTCTGGCTGGAATTCTGAGCACGAGGTGCACCCGTCCCATGATCTGCAGAGCGTGAAGGTCAGAGAGACCCACAGACAGTGACCAGGAGCCACCCCAACACCAGATACACACACAAGTTCCAAGTCAGAGATGCTCAAAGGGGCTGAGCAGAAAGGGGAAAACTGAGGGAGGGGCCGTACCTGGGTCGCCAAGGCAGCACCTGTAAGTTCAGGGAGAGGGAGGGTGGACACGGGACCTGTGGGACTGGGCGAAACCCCTGGGCGCACCGTGGCGTGAGAGACATTGTTACACGCAGGACGGGTGCAGAGAACCCCGGGGACAGGTCCATAAGGACTGAAGCACACGACACACATGGGGCAGAGGAGAGAGGATCCAGCTTGGGCTTCGTGTCACAGGGGCTTGGACTTAATTGGTAGGATTTGTGGAACCATCACATATTTCTTAGTTTGCAGGGGCTGCAGTAACAAAGCACCACAGGCTGGGTGCCATAGGCAACAGAGATTTATTTCCTCACAGTTCTGGAGGCCGGAAGTCCTAGATGGAGGTGTTGGCACAGTGGCTTCCTTCTGAGGGACGTGAGGGAAGGATCCGTTCTCTTCTTAGCTTGTAGATGACCGAGTGCCTCCACATTGTCTCCTTTCTCTTCTTGTAGGACACTAGTCACATCAGATTAGGGCCCACCCTAATGACCTCATTTTAACTCAATAACCTTTTTAAAGACCGTATCTCCAAATACAGTCACCTCCTGAGGTACCAGGGTTAGGATTTCAACATATGGAGCTTGGAGGGACACAATTCAGCCATAACACGTAGATTTAAGCTGGGGGTGTGAGCTTCCCACACTCGGCACTGCACACGCGGGCGGGGGTAGGAGGGGCTGGGGAACAACACTCTGTTGTCAGATATGAATGCATTTCTCATATGGAATACATTTTTCTTCCTATTTGGAGTCCAAATAAGATATTTGAATAAATATGTCTTATTTTCTTTATTTTTCATAAGACAAGCAAAAGAATGTACAATCATTACATTGGTAAATCGTAGCATTCAGGAAAAGCACACATTAGATTGGCATTTAAACGTAGTGTGATGTGTTCAGATTCTTTGCATGGGATTTTAAAAACAAAATATCAAGTATTTTCCTCAGCCCCACGAGGGAATGATTTTTTCTGTTTTCAAGATGAAGGTGATACAGACGTGGCAGAGCAGGTCAGTGTGCGAGTTAAGGCTGTAACTGCCAGCGTTTGGTTGACAGGCAGACCCAGCCGTTGATTCGTTTAGTGAACGCCCGTTGTATGGAAGATTCTGTGCTAGTGAATAAGCCACGGTCTCTGCGCTCGAGAAGGTCACAGTCCAGAAGGGGCTGCAACATTAAGAGAGGATTTAAAGTGCTAAGGGCACGGATAGAGTTGAACTTGTAGATAAATGGGAGGTGAGGGGTAAGGAGAGCGAGAAGGTAGAGTGATGCCCAGGTTTGCAGCTTGGGTGCATGGTGGTGGTTTTACGTGAAATCTCAGAGACAGAAGAAAAGCTGGCTTAAGGGGAAGATGAAAAGTTTAATTTGGGACATGTTACATCTGGGGTGACTGGGGTCATCCAGGTGGCGGCTGAAGGAACAGAGCTGGAGACAGAGACTTGGGAGTGGGCAGCATCGAGGTAGAGATTGAGAGCACGGAACAAGCGTGGTGACCTGGGGAACATGAATAGTGTGAGAAAGGCAGCAGCTCATGGCAGGAAATCTGGAGAACTTCTTACTTAAGGGGAGGGCAGCAGGACCACTAAGGAGACAGGAGAGGAATGGTCAGGGAGGTCAGAGGTCAGAGGTCCAGAGAACACAGAGGAAGCAGCCCGGGAGGGATCAGTCAAGTGCGAGGGCTCCAGGACAATAAGGCCTGAAAAGTACACCTTCGATTGGGTGGATTGGAGGTCCTTGTGTGCCTCAGGGATAGCGATTCCAGTAGATTCGTGGAGGTAAAATGCCAAATTGTAATGGCTTGAGGAATGTGTAGATGTGAGTCGATAGTTGAGAAGTTGAGATGAGTAATGACATGGACCATTGTGGGGCGAGGGGTCAAGGCAGGGGTTTTTGAGGTGCAAGAACTTGAGCACATTATAGGCTGAGGGCAAAGAGCAATCACGGAGGAAAAGGTTGAAGAAGCTTGGGAAGAGGCCGTGGTCAGAGGAAAGATGGGGTCTGAACAGGAGGAAGGACTGGAGAAGCCGAGGAAGGACGGACTCGGGGTACAGTCAGGTTTGCATGCAGAGAGGGGTCTGTAGAAGGCTGTGTGTGTGGCCTTGTCTTCCGGCTGATCCAGGAAGCAAGGCCAGCTGCAGAGACTGTGCTGAACAGGGACTGGAGAGGGGCCAGGGGTAGTGGTGAGCATTTGCACAAGTGAGTGAGGGGAGCTGGAAACGAGCCATCACATCCTTAGGATCACTCACCAGGACCCCGAGGCCCCAGCATAGTAGGAGAGCAAGTGTTGCAGGGACCTGACTGTGTGTCCAGGAGATTTTACTGGCTGCTGAATCCTGGCAGGTGGCCCAGTGGCAAGAAAAACCTGGAGGCCAAGGCATATGGTAGAAAACCAGAAAAAGAGAGCTGGATGGAGGATGTGGGGGAGTCAGCGTTGTAGCTGGACAGCACGAACCATCAAGGATGACGAGCTTTTACTCAGAGGAGACGGTCAATAATCCTAAATTCTGAGATGTTCGTTATAAATGAGTAGAGTCTTGATAAAGATATCAGAAATCTCCCTCCTCTTTCTTCTACTAACAACCTCTTTGCCAATCCCTCTTTAAATTGCCTGTTTTATTTTACTTTTAGTGGGGAGGTGTGGGGTGTGGTCTGAGTCTCTCCCCATGAAATCTGTATTTGAATCTGAGGTCCACGGTCTCAAACTCAACTTCCTGATATGTGCAAATCAGAGCTAGACAGCTCCCCACCTCGGCGACAACAATAGAACTCTCTTACTTCTGAATAGGGTGTTAATGTGGTGATCAGAATAGATGTCTTTCAGTGAAGTCTCTAAAAATGATTGTGAACAATGTACCTAAGAGCCAAGCTAGTTTTAGAAGTCACCTAACAAACAAATATGAAAAACCGCAGGTAGACAAAAGCTAACAAGTTTTTGCAGTTTGCACGGCCCCCTTTTCCATGGAGGCATGTGGGTGTCGCCACTGACCCAAGCCCAGCCTGCCTTCCTGGGAGTGACCCGTGACCCCTGGGGAAGAGGAAAGAGCTCAGGGGCCATCGGGGAAGGGAGCAGCCTGGGGGACGCTCACTCCAGGGAAGAGACAGACCCGGTCCACCACCGGGAAAGGGGAGGAACCACGTGCCTTTGTTACAATCTGGATAATCAGCTCAGAGGGGCTTAAAACTTCACTGGGACATTAAGTTTCTTTAAAATGAAAGCTCTATACTCCCATGGTTACATGGTTTCCTGAAATCCTTTCTGTGAGTTTTAAATGCCTCAGAAATCGTTTCCAGAGACACTGTCCTCTAATTACAAAAAGAAGGTATTGGGTTTGTGCCTCTATAGAATATCCCTGTGTTTAAACAGTAAGTGTGATCATAACGATCATTATAACCTACTTCCGTCACCACCACTCCCAACGGGAACTCCATGGGTGGGTTTGTCCAATTGCTTAATGGGTTTCTGCCAGTTTTAAAGAGAAATAAAGTTGGTACACTTGTATTCAATTTTAATGTTTTTGATGATTAAAAACCCAGCTGGATAGAGGAGATCCTGTTTTGGATGAGGAATTTCAGCGACTCAAGACAGAAGTTAACCACACACGGGTTGTTCGCAATCTGAAAGAAGTGGGTAACTTTCCTTTCCTTGAAATCTAATTATTAGCAGCTCTTTATATGCTTATTTTTAAAACGCTAAACAGTTTTATAGAAATCCTTTTACCAAGGGACATTTAATAATTTTTAATGTGCTTACACTTGCAGAGTGTTTTTTCTTACGTATTGCGAGTAAAGCATCAAAACTCGTAATTAATGCTTCCCTTGAAATGAACGGCATTATATACTTTGGCTCCTCCTTTCCACCCCTCTACTTTCTCCTTCTTGATCTCTTTTTTTGTTTCCCTTTGCTCTGCAAGCCCATCTGCGGGTGCTCCTGGTGAGTCCCTGGGCCTCTGTTCCTTGCCCGGTCCCCTTGTGGGAAGGGTACAAGACAGGAGGTCAGAAGCCAGAGTTCTGGTCCCAGCTCTACCACCGATTTGGGACCTAGGAGAAGCCCTCTTAGCCTTGAAGCCTCAGTGTCCTCAAACCTAGAATGGGGACAGTAGCCCCTCCATCTGAGCATCTCTGTCATATAATTGTTTCTGGTTAAAACCCCAATTTTTAATTTCAACAATGAAGCAATTCTTCCTAATCTCCCCCACCTCCATCATTCCCGCTTTTCTTTTCTGGGTTTGCCACATCTGAATTATTTCTACCTCTTTTCTTCTCCCCACATTTAGTTTGGCCACGAAGTCTTGCCATAGCTCTTCCACAAGGCCACACCCAAGCCCGGCCTTCGTGGCTCACCCTCAGCTAATCCAACAGCTTGTTTGTTCCTGTATCCGCCCCTCCTCCCTCTCCTCTCCAGCCCACTGCGTGGGCCAGCGTGAGATGAGTTCACTTCTGATGCCTTTTCCTTCATATCGTCTCCCTGTTCGAGAAGCTCCAGTGCCTGAGGCTGTGGCAGGCGTCCTTTCCTCCACATTCATTTACTGACCTATGCACACTGCACTCCATACGCAGGCCTGTGCTGGTGCTCGGTGCAGGGCCGACCAAAACAGTCCTCGTTCTCCGCGAGGATCCCACAGCCCACTGTTCTCGATTCTGGATGCCGTGCCAGCGCCCCCCATGTGGCATTGGTTTCTGTGTGTCTTTATTCTTCTTCCTCAGGGTCACATGTGTTTCCTTGAGCTTCCCTAACCAGACTGTAAATCTCTTAAAACCCAAATCTTGTCTTCCACTTTTGACCCCCAACCCAAGAAGTATTCCCTATAATGCTATGTACACTAAACGTGCTTAATAAATGCTCATTAAATGGCAGGACAAATAAATAATAACTTGATTTGGGATCAAACTCTAAAACATTTTTATTAAATGTTTATGCCAGGAGTTAAAATTTAAATCGAAGATGTGTCTATATTTTGTGTTCACAGAAAATCCAGGAATTTCATCCCAGTTTTGATCCACTCACGAATAATACTTGGGTCAACAGGTTCAGGGCGCAAAGACGGTTTCAACAAGCAGCACGCAAGGTAAGTCTCAGGACCAGACTGAAACCGCAATGTGTTTAGTCATCAGCACAGGGAAATTGAACGGTGAGGTTGTTATAACAGCTTTATTGAGATATAATTCACATGCCATAAAATTCACTCTTGGAAACTGGACGATTCAGTAGTTTTCAGTGTATTCACAGCAGCACTGTCTAACCTTAGACCATTTTTATCGCTGCACAAAGAACCCGCGTTCCCGCGAGCAGCCTCTCGCTCCCGCAGTCGCTGCACCGCTCGTCTGCTTCCTGCCTCCGTGGATTTGCCTCTTCTGCACATTTGGCAGAAATGGGATCACACACACACGGCCTTTCGTAGCTGGCTTCTTTCTCTTAATGTGTTTTCGAGGTATGGATGTCCCACATTTTGTTTATCCATCCTTGGAAACATTTGGGTTGTTGTCACTTTTTGGCTGTTATGAATAATGATACTGTGAACATTTGTGTACAATTTGTGCACATGCGTTTTCAATTCTCTTGGGTATATATATCTAGGAGTAGAATTGCCAGGTCATATGGTAACTCTAGAACAATTGGATGTTGATCAGTTATTTCTAGAAAGGACAATTGAGAATTCCTGTGGAATCCTGTCTCTAACATCCAGGCTTATGGCTTCCCCTTCACGGTGTCATCTCACTGCTGTGCCTTCTTCACCCTCACGCTGGTCTTCCACCCAGCACATTGCGAGCCTCCAGTGGCTTCCTGTGATCAAAATAAAATGACCTCTTAGCCTTGAATGCCAATAAAGGGTGGAAGGTGAGCCGCTGGTCTGGCTGCACCCACACCCCCTCCAGCTGCCTCCTGTTCTCTAGGTTGTCTCAGTCCTTGTCTTCTTCCAAACACACCAGCTCATTCCCTGCTACAAACCTGTGTTTCTGCCCCTTGCCCATCAACTGAGATGCCATTCCATCTCCATCTGTCAGTGACTGTCCTTTGAGCCAGCGCAGTCTGCCTTTCCTCCAAGAAACAGTCCTTGTAAGCTTCAGCACTTAGCGATCTCTGTGGTGCCTCTTGCATCATATGCTGCCTGTAGATCTCTTGTCCTTGCCACTAGAGTGGCTCCCTCGGTGGGCAGAGCCGCCCCTCAAGCAGGGGAGAGCAGTGGTAAAGACTTGGACTCTGGAGCCAGACTGCCCGCCCTTAATTCTTGGTGCTACTTCTTAGGAGCTTTCTGATCTTGGACAAGTTACATAACCTCTGGGCCTCTGTTTCCCCATCTGTAACTGAGGATGACAGTAAGACCTGTCTCACAGGGTTGTCCATGAGGATTAAATGTGTGAATACATACAGGGGACTCCAAAGTTTATGGTACCAATGATCTTTCCAGCAGCGCTTTCAGCCGGGACTGTTGACGGTCCAGGCAGAGGCAGAGCTTGCTGCATCAATGACCTGCTCACCAACCTCCAAGGCCCCATGGAACCCGCATCCCTGCTGAAGTCTTGGTGGGCTCTGTGTATATGCAGAACAGAGGTGCCGCAAGATGCTGACTGTGAGGAGAAAAGTGGTGCAAAGAGGCAGCACGAAGCTGTGCTCTGAGGGAAGAGAGCACAGCTGCCAACAACGGGCAAACAGCAGCAAGATACTGGCCGGGCTGGCTTCCCACTAATGGGACCACCCTGGACATTCTGGAGAAAACCCTCCAGCTTGAAAAAAGTACCGTCCGCAGCTACATGCTTCACTCTGAGTGATGGCTCAGTCTTGTGCTCACACTCCCCAGCAAGTACTGTCAGTTCGGTGTGCAAATATAGTCCCAGCCTGATGACTTCCAGCCATCTCCTCAGCTCAGCCACCCCCTCATCTCTCACCTGGACCACTGCAACAGATCTTCCTGCTTCCCGTCCCCACACAGCAGCCAGAGTAGTACCCCCAAAGCTTGAAGATGGTAATACCTCTCCCCTGGCGAAACCCTCCAAAGGCTTCACATTGCAGTTAGAATCAGACGCACAATTTTTATCAAGGCTACACAACCACATGGATTTCTCTCTGTCCCTTAAACCATCTCCTTGGTTTCTGAATCAGGATCTTTGTATTTGCTTGTTCCTCTGGCCAGAACTCTCTTCCCAAGATCATCGTCGTTGATCATCCTTCAAGTCTCAGATCAAAGCTCACCTCCTCCGAGCGGCCTTCCCTCATCATCCCTGCCAGTCCGACCCCCTTCAGCCCCTCAGTCATGCCCTCATGCATTTACTGTCTTTTATTTTCTTCATGGCGTTCACCATGTTTATTTGGTCAAGTGTCTGTTGCCATCCCACCCCCACCCATACACACACACAGGAACATTGGCTCCCTCGGGCAGCACGTGGTCTGCCTCCTGTATCTCCAGGACCTTGCACAGAACTGGCCACACAGTAGCCACTTGATAATATTTGTTAACAAGAGAGTCCTTTACAGGATGGAAAGGAGTGTTAATCATGGCATGAAGGGTCCCCTCAGCCACAGCTCTGTGCACAGGGAGTGCTCACCTTCATTAGCATCTGCTCGGAATGCAGAGCACAGCGGTGTACGCTGAGCACTGCCCAAAGTCCAGAGCCCTATTTCTACAGAATCGCCCCTTCAGTTTGTCCCTCAATTCTGCAGCTAACACAGCGGGAGCGTTACTATTCACATGTACCGAAAAGAAAGAACGTAGAACTAGTCATTCTTTCCACCCTGGAAATAGAGAAAACCAGAGCTCATAAATTGGGTGGGACAAGGCCAAATGGCAACCTGGTCTTTTTTTGTATTCAGGCAGGTCAGTGTTACCCAGACCTTGACGTCCCCATGGCCTCAGCCTAGGGCAGCGTGCCACTCTCCCTGTGAATTCTGACTTAGAGTGGTGGCCTCAGCCCTTAGTTGTGGTTGGGGAAAGTGAGTTAAATTGAATGCCAAAATGAGCATGTACCGATTAATAATTTGAGATCATTATTCTTTCTAATTCCAGATCATGGTTCATCAACGACTACTCAGTATGTTGAGTGCTGTTCATGACATGGACAAAGGGACCATCCTCAGAAGGCTCACTAAAGGACAACAGTCAATAGCACCAGGTAAAGTACAGCTGTGAAGAATCGCAACGCCTTGACCAGTAAGTCCTCTGAGCACGAGGTTTCTTTATAATGAAGTTAGCTGTGTAGAAATAAAATATTTTCATGAATCAAATGCATTAGTTTTTTTTATGGGTACTGTAACAGATCACCCCAAACATAATGGCTTAAAACAACACGGATTTACTATCTTACAGTTCTGGAGGTCGGAAGTCTCAAGTCAAGGTGTCAGCAGGGCTGGTTCCTTCTGGAGACTCCAGGGGAGAGTCTGTTCCTGGCCTTTCCCAGCTTCTGGAGGCCACCTGCCTTCCTTGGCTTGTGGCCCCTTCCTCGCATCACTCTGACCTCTTGCTTCAGTCGTCACGTCTCCTTCTCTGACGCTGACCCTCCTGTCTCCCTCTTCTGTGGACCCTGTGATTACCCTGGGCCCACCTGGATTCCCTGGGACACTCTCCCCATCTCAAGACCGTTAACTTAATCACATCTGCAAAGTCCCTTTTACCATGTGAGGTGACGTAGTTACAGGTTCTGGGGAACAGAATGGGGACACCTTGGAGGGGCCATTATTCAACCCACCAGTGACAAATCAGACCTCCATGGCAGCTTTGGCTGAAATACCTGCCCAACTGGTAGTAGGCAGGGTCACCCGACCTGACCAAGTTGTAATCTCATTGAAGGGTGGCGGTGGTTCAACCTCCTGTTTTGTGCCCTCTGTTCTTTCTTGTCACCCAAGAGAATAAGATAGTCATCATTTATACTGTCGATTGGCTGCATCTTGTCTCAATCTAGCATTTGCACATAAAGTTTTTTATATTGTATGATCTTTGCTACTTAAAGAACTTCCCATCCTCTGATCCCCAGGGTGGCCGGGGCTGACACCCACTCTCAGTAGATTCTGGGAGCCCAAAAGCCATGTCCTGTATTCTCCATCGGTGGCTCGTGTGCAGATCCACAGGCAGGCCCTGATCCTCTGGCACTCTTCCTCCCCTCCCGAGCCTGAGCCCCTGAGCCTGGCTCCACTTCCCTGCCCCCAGGAGCAGCCCCTCTCCTCCTCTTCCTCCAGGACCCAGAGGGGTACTTTGTTTTTCATAGCACTGTGTTGATTTTTAATTTTTTTTTTACTTAGTCCAGTGCTGTTTATTAAGTCCATCATCAGAGGCAAGAAAAGACTTCCATTCATTGCCAAGGGGGTGGGCTGAGCTCCACCAGGGGGGGGGGGGGCTGGTGGGGGTGCTCGGAGCCCCGCAGAGCACAGGCAGTGGGCGGGCCCTTCAGTCCGGTCACACCAGCAGGACCCCATCCCTCCTCCACGGGTAGTGCCCCAAACCAGGGCCGGGGAGCGAGACCAGACAGCCCCAAGGGAAGGAGGGGCCCGGGGGCCTCAGGCTCAGGCCCTCGGTCCCCAGCAGCACCCCCTCCCCTCTGCTTCCTCTCCTTTAAGATCCAGTGGGTATTTTGTTTTTCATAACATTTTATTGCATTTTAATTATTCTTTTTTCCCTCCTTTATTATTTCTGTCTCTGGTATTCAAGCTTCTAATAAAGAAACTCTTTTAAAAAAATGCTGTAACATTTACCTGTGAAGTATGTATGGATACCTGGAAAATGTCTTCAATATGATTCTTTAATTTAATCTTTTTCTTTGCTAACGGGGACAGGGAATATTCATCAGAGATACTTTCATTTGGAATTATTGTTTTTTAGAAGCAAAAGTAAAATAAAATTTTAAAAAATTGGAGTGGCTGTTGAGGTAAAGAACAAAAGAGAAAATAAAAATGGGTCTAATACATACATCCAACGATATTCTTTTGGAAATGCTGTGTGGCAAGTACCCACTAATTCAATAAGCAACCACAGACGGTGGTTTCACAGAGAAATGCCTTAAGAACGCCCCAAAAGTGCTGTTTGTTTCACCCGTAGACAAGAGTCCCTCCAGATTTCTGCCGCTGATCGGTCACGACGATTATTCCAGGCGGTTTTCGGTGTCGCCCAGGGAAGTCCTGCCCTTCGCCTTCCCGTCCCACAGTGCTCCTCAGGACTCCAACGAGTTGGTGGGTGCTGCGAGGCTGGGGGTGGGGCCTGGGCATGATCGGATGGTTGTGAGGCAGAGATAGTTGTTGGGCTCAGTCCCTTCACCTCCGCCTCAGAGGCTCCCAAGGGAGACCTGTGCCCAGGGAATTGTGACCAATGGGAAACCAGATATCAGCTACTGCCACCTGCCTGGCACCTGATACGCCTGTGCAGAGCTCCTGGGTAAACTGGGCTGGGTCCTTCCTGGCCTGGAACCCAGCAAGAGCCCTGAGCCCCGCCTGACTGCCTGGGAACCAGGCCTCACAGCAGACGGGCAGACAGAGAAACAAGACGGCCTGGCCTGGCCCCAGGAGACAGGCCCTGCTCAGCTGACGGAGAGGCCAGAGAAGGGCAGCCCCCAGGTCCATGACCTGACCTAGGAATGAGGGAACATGGCCCCAGAATCTCACAATCTAACCCATCAGACTCAGAATTCCTCCTCTCTCTCTCTCCCTCTCTCTCTTTCTCTCTCTCTGTGTCTCTCAGTGGCAAGAGGCATGACAGTTCATCCCTCTTGCCCCATGGGGCACTAATGCATTATAGGAAATGCGGTAGCTAACCTTACACTGCATTTTCCATGAGTTGGGCAGTGTCTTAATGCTTCAGTTGTATCAGTTGACTTCCTCTTCAGTAAATCTACGTGGTAAGATTATCATCTACAGATGAGGAGGAACCTGAGGCATAAGGTCACATAGCCAGTAATAAAATGTTGCCCAAGTTAAGTAGTTAGCAATAAAAAGTGTGTTTAAATTGATACTGAAAGTACATATACAACATAATTCTTTTAGTTTCAAAGAATAAACTTGCCATTCGCATCCTATCGGGTGCGTTAAGCATTGCAGGTTAATCCTCTCAAGGGTTACAGAACTGACTTTAGAAATTCCATGTGTTTTTTGCATTAGATAATTAAACAACTTAAAAGATCAGAATATTTAGCTCCTAGGAAAAAATAAATCTGTGATTTTTAAGCAATAATAAATATCTGGCAGTCAATAATTAGCGGAGTGGACAGGATGGAGGGATGAAGAGAGAGCATCACTGTGCTGGGGGCCCAGCTCCTTGTTTTGGTATAGTTCAAAGCTTACACATTTCACTTGATATTTTAGTTAGTTCTGTAAAGATTTCTCTGTTGCTCAGGGTTGATGAAAAACAGAATTCTCAGCATTCTTGTCTATAAAGAATTTTTTAGTTCCATAAATACTATATTTCATCGATTCTAAGATCACTTTTTTCATATTTAGCATCTTTGAAATTGAGAGATGTCTTATAATTGATGGCATGTTAGCACTGTATCCTATTAATTTAATGATGGTGTCTTAGATTAGGTGAAATACCGTATTTATTGAGTGCCCATAAAATGTCAGGCGCTGGTCCAGGTGCTCCGGTGTCCAAGCAGATTAGCATGCAGGAGGGTCATTAGGTAGTGCTTTGGGATGGGACCTGTGGAGGGGACGTGGCGGGGGCAGGAGTACACAGAGCGACGCAGGGCGGCAATCCTGACAAAGGCCTCGCTGAACTCCTGAGGGGCTCCAAAGCTGGGACAGTGAGAGGACCTGGCCTTTACATCTTCGCTTCAACCTGTCACTGGAGGCGGGCTGCCCAGGACGGGCACGTGATGAGTGAGGCGGCTCCTTTCAGCCAAGGCAACTCCTGGGGAGGGCTGACCCCTGGGAGCTGTTCTACCAACGGGACTCCTAGCAGCTGGGGCACTAAATCCTTGAAGCCCGAAGGGGACTCTGGGCAGCATGTTGCAGTGTCCATAACTATAGAAAATAAAAAAGAAGAATCACGTTCACTAAGAGACGAGGAGGAGGGGTGGCCACGCTGCCTCCAGGCGCCACACATCAAGCAGCACCTGTGGTCGTGGGAAGGGGCACTTTGAGAGCAGAGCTGTTCATTTAATATTGGAAATGTATGAAAATAGAAGCATGGGCGCTTTTGCTCAATGTTGATTATGCGTCAATTTTTGGAATTCTCACATTTTAGGCTCCCGACGGCCTTGGCCCGGTCCCAATCAAATCTTCAGAAATTCCATTCAAGCAGAGTTATTCCTTCCTCAAGCTGCAGGTCAGAACTGTCATATGGTATTAGTTAATTGGGTTTCTTATAAAGTGAACAAAATATTCTTGATCTGAACTGCATTATTTGATTAGTTTTGTTCCATTACAGATTATACTGTGTGGAATATTGTGTGTATTTTTCTGCTGTTATTTTATGGTATGTGTGAGGTATAACAGATTCTTTTTTCCCAACGTGGCTTATGGAAACCAGGGTCTTTACTCTGTGATTATACCCTCTATTATGCATACATGAAGCTATCTGAACTTCACATCCTAGAAACTTTAAGAAAAACACAAGATAGTGAACAAAAGTTAGTCAGCCTATCTTGAGGTGTGTGACCACTTCTGCTCTTGAGAATATAAACACTTTAAATGGACAAACTAGTGTTTGGTGTATGTCTGCAGTTAAGCCATATGCTGTGGGAGGGTAATTGTGAAGGCTCGTGTGTGCTGGGACCCAGAACAGGGCTCAGGACTTGCACTAAAGTCCCTCCAGTGCTGGTCCAAAGTGGTAACTGCCACGATGTGATGGTTACAACATGGCGCTTATTTCCTTTTACTGTCAGGCAGCTCAGAAACGCTGTTGAGAAGTAGATCCCCCTAAACGGTGACAGGCTTTTAAGGACATGCAGTCAGCCGTCTCCTTTCGCCCTCAGGTTCCTGAGCTGTACAAAATCAAGGGGTATCAGCCATTCTGTGTCCAGAAGTCTTCCACAAGTTACAGACCTCAAAAGCTTGCTCGAGCCCTGAAGCAAGGAGCTGAGGTAACACAGCCCCGCCTTCTAGAGTCATGCCCACCTTTCCCCTCTTGTCCTGGCATCAAAACTAACACGCCGCTCTCGGTCCTGCGCAGGATGAAGCCACCACCATCATAGCCCTGCCGAGCCAGGAGGCCGCACCTCAGCTGGCCGGCAAGACCTCGGTCCTGAGCATGAAACCCCCAGAGGCCTTAGCCAGCTCTCCAGACTACGACCCGCTTTATATTTTTGTAAGTGACAATCGGCAGAGGGCTTGTGTTCCACGTTCCTTGACTTCAGCAGTTACTTTGTAAGAAAACAGAAGCATTAATTGGGAATACTTTTCTCTCTTTGGAATTTCAAATGTTAAACAATATGTCACCCCTTTGAAATTACTTGCCAGCACTTATTATTTGGAGAATATCAGTGTTTCTATCTTTTAAAAATGCCAGCATTTATTTTTATTACAGTAGCTTTATGATCTTTCTAATTATGTATAATATTTAAGTATATGTAGTGAATATGAATATCTATGAATATATGTGTGTACACACACACACACACACACAGAAAGTTTAAAAAAAAGTAGAAAGGGAAAAGAAAACACAACAGAAAAAGAAACTAAAATCACCCGAACTCCGTTCCCCGCAGCTTTGCCGATTCCTCAGTCCATCCCTGGGTGGCATGTCCCTTCCACGTTTGCCCCTCTGCCGCCCACTTTCCTCTGTTCTGGTTCGTTCCTGCTCCTGCGCTTGGCTAGCCTCGCTGAAGCACACCCTGACCAGGCCCCCGTCCTGCTCAGCGCTCCTCACTGACTCTCCATTTCCTACAGATTAAGTCCCAGCTCCTGACTGCGAGGCCAGCAATAAACACCACGTTCTCCCTGCGCCCCGGCCACACTCTGTGCGCTCCCCTCCCGGCACCCTGCCTTCCCTTACGCTGACCTGCCCTCATGGATCCCCTTGTCTACCCTTCTATTTCCACCTACTCAAATCCTAAATGACTGCAAGCCAGACTGGACCTCTGATGAGGTTCTATTAATAATGGAGTCATCGGTGAAATGCCACAGTAGTTGCCCAAGTCATGGTCTGTTTTTGTTTTGTTTTGTTTTCCTTTTTTTTTTTTTTTTGAGGAAGATTAGCCCTGAGCTAACATCCACTGCCTTTTTGCTGAGGAAGGTGGGCCCTGAGCTAACACCCATGGCCATCTTCCCCTATTTTATATGTGGGACCCCTGCCACAGCATGGCTTGACAAGCAGTGCATAGGCCCACACCCAGGATCCGAACCAGTGAACCCCAGGCCTCCGAAGCAGAGCATGTGAACTTAACTGCTGCACCACCAGGCCAGCCCCTGGTCTGCTTTTCTAAGGGCAAACACACGCATGCACACAGAATTAAGGACCTTACATGCTACTGGAGAAAGTCTCCATTGTGAGGCTCTCCAGATGAGAATCTGGATCTCTAAGGTGGGCAGAGATGCTGCTAGTCACACCCAGGGGGGCTCAGCCAGTTCGCGAAGAGCTGGGACAGACACCTGCCTGTTTCCTGGCTGTTGGCCTGGGGCTCTTCCTCTGCCCTCTGCTGCTTTCCTACAGACAGCTGCGCTGTGTGCGTCTTGGCCACGAGGGGGCATTTTCTCTTAGTCTCATGGCATTTTCTCATAGGCTCATTGGTTGAGAGGAGTGTTCCCAGAGACAGAGAATTTTAGAGCCGGGACCACCTCACAGGACATTTAACTCAGTGATTTTCAAATTTCATTTAGCACCAGAACCCTCTCATCAGCCGAAATTTTACATAGAAAGGCAATACATAAAATAAAGTCCTAGTTGCTCTCTCCACCCCTCCACTTCCCTCAGGGTGTCCCCTGAGGAGGACGACCCTGCCAAACCCAAGGTTCCCCACAGCAAGATTTGAGAACCACTCTCCAGTCTCCTGTCCCCCAGACCCACCCACTCTCACTCCCTCACCATTTTAAACGTGAGAAAACTGGTGTGGAGAAGTTAAGGGAATGTTCCATAGACACGCTCATACTTCCTTGGAAAATATCAGTAGTTATTAATTCATTAATTCCACAAATACTCAGGGCGCACCTGCTCTGTATAGGACAGGAACCTAAGATCAGGGGCAGTTCATCGAAGGGACACAACAATCCTAAATGCTTACCCACCTAACACTGGAGCCTCAAAGTACCTGAAACAAAAACGGATCGAACTGCAAAGGAAAAATAGACAACTCCACAGTTATAGTTGGTGATTTCAACACCCCTCTCTCAATAATTGGTAGAAGTAAACAGAAAATCAGTAAGGACATAACGGACAAATACCACTCCGGATCGACTTGACCTAACTGACGCTGCAAGAACGCACTACCCTCAAACAGCAGACTACAGATTCTCTGCAGATGTGCGCAGAAGGTTTGCCAAGATAGACCAAATTTTGGTTCCTAAAACAAGGCTCAATAAAATTGAAAAGATTCAAATCATATAAAGTATTTTTTCTGACTTTGATGGAATTAAATCAGAAATGGATAGCATAAAACTATCTAGAAAATCCCCCCAAAATTTGGAAGCTAAATTATATACTTTAAGATAGCCTACAGGGGCAAGCCCCGCGGCCTAGTGGTTGAGTTCAGCGTGCTCTGCTTCAGTAGCCCAGTTTCATGGGTTTGGATCCAGGGCACGGACCTGTATCACTCATCAGCCATCCTTTGGTGGCGAACCACATACAAAATAGAGGAAGACTGGCCCAAATGTCAGCTCAGGGCTAATCTTCCTCAAGTGAAAAAAAGCCCATAGTCCAAAGAAGAAATCAAAACAGAAATTAGAAGGTATTTTTAACTGAGCGAAAATGAAAGCACAACACAAAAATTTTGGGGGGAATTAAGACATTAGAGGATAGGTCTCACATTAGCGCCCTCACTAACCCTTTAAGAAACTCAGAAAAAGGAGCAGATGAAACCCAAATTAAGCAGAGAAGAGAAATAGTAACGATCATACTGAAAATCAATAAAGTTGAAAACAGAAAAACAATAGAGAAAAACTGGTTCTTTGAATATCAATAAAATGGATAAACCTGTACCTAAATGATCAGGAAAAAAAGGTGAAAGACATAAATTACCAATATCAGGAATGAGAGAGGTGACATCCTTACATATTCTACAGATATTAAAAAGGTAATAAATTGGTACTATGAAAAATTTTATGCCAATAAGTTCAACAACTTAAGTTAAATGGCCAAATTCCTTAAAAGGTACAAACTATTAAATCTTAGTCAAAAAGAGATAGATAACTCTACTAGTTCTATCTCTATTAAAGAATTTGAATTGGTGGTTAAAAACCTTCCCACAAAGAGAACTCCAGACCCAGATGCCTTCACTGAAGAATTCTCTCAAACATGTAGTACAAAATCCATGAAAATAATAATACCAAATCCATAAGAAATCTTCCATAAAATGGAAGAGGAGGGATTACTTTCCAACTCATTCTAGAAGCCAGTCTTACTCCGAAACCAAAGCCAGACAGAGACATTACAGGAAAAGAAAAGGATAGACCAATATCCTTCATGAACATAGATGGAAAAAAAAAATCAAAATTTTAACAAATCAAATTCATCATAATATAAAAGGGGTAATGTATCATGAGCAAATAGGGGCTTATGCCAGGAATACAAGATTAATTTAACATTCCAAACTCAAGGTAATTCACCATATTAACAGACTAAAAAAGAAAAACAATATGATCATCTCGACAAATGCAGAAAAATTATCTGACAGCACTCCTGATAAGTACTCTCAGCAAGTAAGGGACAGAAGGGAACTTTCGCAACCTGATAAAGGTCATCTATTACAAACCTGGAGCTGACATCATACTGAATGGTAAATGACTGAATGCTTCTCCTGTAAGGTCAGGAATAAGGCAAAGATGTCTACTCTTACTAATTCTATTCAAGATTGTAACTATCGCCATTGCAACAAGGCAAGGGAAAGAAAGAAAAAGCATCTACATTTGAAAGGAAAAAGTAAAACTGCCTTTATTCACAAATGAAACTGTTATCTATGTAGAAGATACAATGAATCTACCCAAAAATCTACTAAAACTAATAAGTGAATTTACCAAGATTGCAGGAAACAGGATCAATATACAAAAATCAGCTATATTTCTAAATACTAGCAACAATCAAAAATTGAAATTTTAAAAAGCCATCTCACTTAACAATTGCATCAAAAAATATGAAACAGGGATAAATCTGACAAAAATATATGACTGATACACAGAAAATTATAAAACATTGCTGAGAGAAATCAAAGAAGACCTAAATAAATGGAGAAATATACCATGTGGGTGGATCGGGAGATTTAACATTGTTAAGATGCCAGTTCTCTCCAAACTAATCTAAAAATTCAACACAATCCCAATCAAACACTAGCAGGCTTTTCTGGTAGAAATGGACAGACTTATTCAAAAAGTTATATGGAATGCAAATATATCCAAAACAACTTTGAAGAATAAAGTCAAAGGATTTACACTACCTAACTTTAAAGCTTATTTGAAAGCTATAGTGCTCCAGACAGTATGGTATTGGCATAAAAAGAGACAAACAGATCAGTGAAACAGAATAAGGAATCCAGAAATATATGCATTCATACATATATGGTCAACTGATACTTGACAAAGGTCAAAGACAATTCATTGGGGAAAAGACAGTCTTTTCAACAAATACTGCTGGAACATTTGGATATCCATTTACCAAAAATAAAAATAACTAGAAATAAAAGAACTTCAATCTGTACCTCATGCCATTTACAAAAATTAACACAAAATGGATCATAGACCTAAATATAAAACCTAAACTGGAAAACACATAGGAGAATGTCTTTGTGACGTTGGGTAAGACAAAGATTTCTTAGATACAACATCAAAGCCACAATCCATAAGTGAAAAAAAATGGATTAATTGGACTTTGTCCAAATTAAGAATTTCTGCTTTTCTAAAGACATTGTTAAGAAAATGAAAAGATAAATCACAGACTTGGATAAAATATTTGAAAATCATGTATCTGATAAAAGACTTGTACCTAAAATGTATAAAGAACACTCAAAACTCAATAGTAAGAAAACAAACAACCCAATTTTAAAATGGGCAAAAGATTTGAACAGACATCTCATCAAAGGATGGCAAATACAACATGAAAAGATGCTCAAAATAATGCATCAGTAGCAAAATGTAAATTAAAACCATAATAGGATACCTCTGTCAGAATATCTAAAATTAAAAAGACTGCTGGTGAGAATGTAAAGTGGTACAATTACTTTAGAAAAAAGTTTGACAGTTTCTTACAAACTAAAAAGTTAGTAGTAAACACAGACCTACCATATGATCCAGCCATTCTGCCCCTAGGTATTTACCCAAGATAAATGGAAGCGTAAGACTTGTGCAGGAGTATTCACAGCAGCTTCATATGTTCCCCAAACTGGAAAGAAGTGTCCATCAACAGGTTGACAGACAAATTGTGGTATTACCGTACAATGGAATATTCTTCAGTAACAGAAAGGAGTGAACTCTTGATACATATAATAACATGGATGATTCTCAGAATAGTTATGCTGGGTAAAGAAATCAGACCAAAAAATATACATACTATGTGATTCCATTTATTTAAAAGTCTAGAACATCTAAAGTAACCTGTACAGACGGAAAGCAGATTATGTCCACCTGGGGCTTGGGTGGGTGGATGGTATGGAGAGCTGGCGGGATCACCCAGGGGCAAGAGGAAACTTTGGGGAGTGATGAAGATGTTCATTATTTTTATGGCAGTAATGGTTTTGCAGATGTAACATATGTCAAACATACCAAATTATATACTTTTAATATGTCCAATTTATTGTATATCAATTATATCTCAATATAGCTATAAAAGAAAGAATTTGAAACCCTAAGAAAAGAAACAAAAGTAAAAGGAAAGATATCCCCGTTACAGTTGGTAAAGTGTTATAGTGAAGTCTTGGATGATATCTGCGCATTAAGCTCAGAGGAGAGAGGGTGAAGGGCTCTGGGAAAGAGGTGTCAAGGGAAGGGTATGCTCCACGCATGAACAGTGCAGTGGGAAGGATGGAGACACCCGAGGATCTTATAAAGGCACGTCATTCAAGCAAAAAAAGGCCATTATAAATTCCACGAGGAAAAATCAACTAAAAATCAGTCTGTGTTCCAAATAGAAAAACAAATTAAAATTTGGCATGCTTTTTAAGAGTTGGAAAATTTTTAAATATAGAACCCATTTTGGGGTTCTTGATACTAGAACTCTTCTCTCTCAGTGACCCACAGACCATGATATTGAATCTTCACAAAAAAACTACAGTACGAGCCTTTTCTTTGCCTGGCAGAGAAACATATCTATACCATTAAGACAAAATAAATGCCATTTACTAGTTTTCAGCTTTTAGAGACAGCTTATGAACAAAGCATGAAGGTCTTGGTGTGGTTCCAGAATGCAAATGTCAATCATCTCAATAATATAAAAG
Source organism: Equus quagga (assembly GCF_021613505.1). NCBI lineage: Eukaryota > Metazoa > Chordata > Mammalia > Perissodactyla > Equidae > Equus > Equus quagga. Next base: position 10,422 of record NW_025793769.1, on the reverse strand, counting down.
TAAATTGTGGAAGAGAGGAGGAAAGGTACAAGAAAGTGTAGGAAGGCTAATGCTTTCATTTTACCTGAGGAGGAGTTGAAATACTCAACTAAAGACGAGGAAACAAGAAATAGGAGTATAAATGCATCATTTCAGGTCACAAAGATAACCAACAGCAGGACTAAAAATTATAATGTAATTTTCAAAATTGGGAGGAAGACGTTTGGAAGGAGCAGTTGTTTACAGGAGCAAAATCCTTATCTTGCTTAGTAAAGCGTCAACTGGCTTTATCTGAGGTTGATAATTGAGAGAGGAAAAATAAGCATAGTGTTTAGAGTTAGAATAGTCACCATCACAGACACAAAACCCAGAAATAATGGGAAAAAACAGCCTCTGGCTGGGCCTGGGGATAGGAAGGGCCTGCAGGAGCCTTGTTGCTTTCGTCACTAATCCTTCCAGCGTGGGTGAGTTGCTACTGTATGCATGCATTAGTTTGAGGAAAATTCAGATCAAAATAATCATGGGGTGACCACTCAGACCACTTACTCTGGTAGCGATGGCCACCCAGGGGGGTCTGAAGTATGACAACTCTTTGAGACAGTGATATTACCATTTCCAAAAAGATGTCATTCATTACACTTGGCCCAAGGCAGATCAAGACAGTTGGCCACACAGCAAGGTCACCCAGCCTCCATCAAGCAGAGTAGGAGGCACTCCTGGAGGGCACAGGCTCGTTCCCCTCCCTGGTGTGGTGCACCTTGCCCCATCACCAGCCCCATAGGGCGTGGCCAGCCCCCTCCCCTCACACTGCCTCCCAGTCACACCATGACTAGGCCCAGCTGGGGTCTCTGTCACTCCTGCCCCAGTTCCCTCTGGGATCCCTTCCCAGATGCTGTGCTGATTGGCCTTTTGTCACCACAAGGATGACTCTTGGTGACGGCGGTCAGCAGTTTTCAGATTCCTACACTCCAGTTGCTCCCTTTACCCAGGAAGTGGAGCCGGGTTCCTTTTTCCCTTCTTCAGTCCTGCCTGTCTCCCCACTTCCTGGCTGGGGGCCTAGGCTCTCCTCGCTCTACTTCTGGATGTGTTGTGACTACGACAGAGGATCTGGTGGGCCTGGTGGGGCAGAGGTGGCGCTCGCTCTGCTTCTGTCCTTTGGTTCTCCTTCCATAAGAGCTTACTTAAGGGGACACGCACGGGAACAGGAGCTGTCCCCACTTCCCCCCCACCACCCTCCTTGCTGTCCTTCCTCTCCACCCACCTGCCTCGGTATCCTCAGGCCTCCCCTGCTTTGGCTCACCTGGGGCCCACCTTTCACCTTGCTCCCTTCCAACCCTCTAGCCCCTGTCTGGGTAAAGGGTCTTCTGTCGAGCTTCAGGGGGTGGAACCCAATGTTTACATTCTCTCCGTCTCTGTTCCCACCCCATGCAGCGCTTGAGGAGCAGCAAAGAATCTACTGTTGTAAAAAAAAAAAAAAATATATATATATATATATGTATATATATATACATACATATATACACACATATATGTACCCTTACCTTCCCTCACCTGCAGGTGCTCATCGAGGTGTCTCTTTCTGCATGACTGTGGGTGCTGCAGACCCCTCAGTGGCCATCATTGCCTCTCTGCCCTTGTCCTTCCTCTACATCCATGAGTTCAGGCAAGAGCCCTCCCCTGTCTTTCTCCCAGGCCCTAACTCAGTCAGCCTCTCTGCTCTCAGAGCTCACGGTCTCCCCAGCCTTCCTGACTGGAGCACACGGAATACCTACACCACACCTGGGCTCTCCCAGCTCTTGCGCCTGGGTGCTGTAATGCTCCTTGGTCAAGCTGCATTTCCTTTAAATTGCAGGGGACATTTGTTTCTTGGCAGTGAGACTGGGTTTCCATAAGCCGTGTGGAGTTTTATTGTTTTTTAAAAAAGTTTTTTAAAAACATACAAACAAAAAGAACAAAATTTCTACTTAATGGTTCTTAAGCATCTGAAATTAAACAACTGCGAGGGCAAAAGCTATGTTGTCATTTGGAACAAGAATAGGGTTTTTGTCGGACAAGCCCAGGAAGGAACATTAAAAGGCTCTATATTTTCGTATTTTCATATAATTGCCCTGTGTCTCCATTACCTCTGCTGGAAAATTAGTGAAAAACAGGCTCTCCCTTAACATCAGATCCGACATCCAAATGGAGCCTTCTTGAAGGAAAAACATGATCAAAACAATGTGAAATGTTGACGTTTCCTGAGATATCCAACGTCACCCTCTTGTCCTCCATTTAGTTTTTAAGAAGCTATTTTTGTTTTCAAAACCAGAAGCTTATTTGATTTTTAAAACCAGTTTGCTTATTTAATAAATCCCCTAATTCATCATATTTAGAAACAAATTCTTTAGGCCATTTTAAGCTGTGATTTCAGTTGTCCTTGTTTCCACGTGAGTTTAATAAACCCATGTAGTATGTCATGAAGCTCAAACCAGAAAAGGGACATTTATGAATGGCTGTGACTGCTGCCAATTGAAGACCCCTCTGCTCCCCTGCTTCTCTTTCCCAGACGAGCCGACATGGAATCAGAGTGTTGGTGCTAGTGCCGAGAGCTGTAGCTGACGCCTGTCCTATGCCTGGCTTAGAAACTGGTCAACAGAAGAGAATCTTTTTTCCTCTCTGTCTTCTACAGAATCCCAGTCCAGGAGTATTTGCTGTGAAGCAGCCTCTGACCTACGCAGAAACCTTGATAGATTACCACCTGTGTTCTCACCCCAAGTACAAGGTCACCAAGGAGTCCCACGATGGGTCCAGCATTCCTCTCACCCAAAAGCAGTTTCTCCATCACACGGTAACGCCATCACCAGGCTCGCTGGCAGGGCTGGCCCTGGGCTGCAGGGAAGGTCAGGGGACAAGGATGGAGGGTCACAGTTGGAATTGAGAAAGACGGTTTGCAGCCACAGCTGCAGAACAGGAATGGTAACTATGGCGGCTGTGTACACTCTACAGGGGTCCGGGTGGGAGACGCAGCATCACTCTTGTCCTGCCCATACCCACCTCTCAGCCTGCACGTTGCCCTTTCCTCAACATTCTCACTCTTTTTCCCTTGAAGGCTACGCCTAATATTCATTTTATCTGTATTTCATCCATGTAAAAACAGTCACATGGCGGGCATAACCCCATGGTCTCACTTCCTCTTTCTTTGGCCCCAACCTTTATAGACATAGCAGAATGGACAAGGTGGCGATATGACAAATGCACAGGAAGGAGGAGGCTCCAAAGAATTCCTTCTCCCCCTACATCACCAAACTGACCTGAATAGCCAGCGCCATTTCTTGGCAGTTGCCCTCAGGCCCTTCAAATTCAATAAATCCCTAACTCAGATCATTATCTCCACCCACTTCTGCCAACCACACCTCAAACTGCCTCCTCTTCCTGTATTACCTCCTTGCCTTTTTGTTCTGTGACTTGTGCAATGACCATGACCTACGTGATCCTTGAGCCCTTCCTCTCCCTCATTCCCATATTTGACCATCACTGGATTCCCCCAGTCTGCCTCGAACAGCCTGTGACGCTCCCTCTACTCCACTCCATGGCCCCCCACCATGCAGTCAGCCCTCCCTAGAAATCTTCCTTCAACATAAATCTGATCATGTTGTTTTCTAGGTTGAAAGCCCTCAGCGGTCCCTGCTTTCCATAGGAGCATCTGCAAGCTCATTAGCTTGGTCACCAAGGCCCTTCGTGACCAAGCTCCCTCTCCTGCCTCATTTCCCATCAGTCCCCATTACACCCCCTGCACTCAGCTTTGGGAGCTGGCATCTCACGATAGCACCCTCCTTGCATCTCCATGCATTCGCACGTGCTTCCCCTGCCTGGAATGCCATTTGATGAAGGTCCCATCCTCTTTGAATGTTGCATTAGCATCCCATTCATAATAATCGAAACAGATTGTAAGGCCAAATCTGCCCTCCATCCCCAGGACATGTTGCTTATGTGCCTAATGAACAGGGGGAGGAAAAACTCTCCTTTGTCCCCACTTTAACTCCAGGTTGCATTGTTTAGCGCCGTTTGCTGGAAGCGGTTGTCTTTAGCTTCAGAAAAGTTGAATCAAACTTACTGAAATGATACATTTTGGAGCTAAAATTTTAGGACAGAACAGTCACAGCTGAATGAAATGGAAGTCCTTCTTGGACTTCACCTCACCAGATGGCTCCTTTACATGTAGCACCCTGTGCCGGCTTTCATTACAGGACATAATTCCTGGAATAATGCACTGGAAGAGGTTCCAGCCCCTGGTTTTCTCATCCCTGCCTGAAACCTCTAAGGTAGAGACCACACAAAGGTAAGCCACCGCTCATTGTTTATCTCACAGGAGTACGTTTGCCGCACGGACTAAAGAGGCTGTGATCCCAACAAGTTAAATGCCAACAATAGGTCAAATTATACTTTTAGTGCATGAGGGAAGTTTGCTAGTCAGAGAAATATGATGATGTATAACTGATTTTCATATTTTGAATATATCTTGAGATACACTTTTAAAAAAATTAATGTCACAGGTGACTAGTTGGCCGTACTTAATAAAAGTAGACAATGAATCCATACAATTCAGCTGAAATATTCATGGTCAATTTTTAACATTTATAAATTGCCAAGATCAACCTTCTACACCCTCCATATCCAATTCCAGAGGATCCACTTCTCTCTCGTGCCACAGCCTGGCATTCACTGTTGGGTCCCATGGCTGTCATCATACAGAGACATTAGAACTCAGCTCCAGAAACAGAGTGGGTAGATGAGAATATTGTTGGGCGAAGGAAAGAAGAAATTTAGAGTAACCACATTTTTGCTAATTTGCTTAAAACCTCTTCAAAGCCCTATGATATCAAACAAGGAGACTACTGCCTTTTCTTTAGGACTCTGCCTGGTCCATAAGCCATTGCTAAGCCCTTGAATCTGCTTCTTTAGTCTGTTGTCCTTATAAACATAGTTAAATGGGTTACCGGTGAGCAAATGTGACTAGTACCCCAAAATGATTATCATCAGCAGTCACCTTTTGTTCAAATCCTTTGATCCAGAATGAGGCCCACCCCAAGGGGACAGAGCCCTATCATGGCCCCAGGAGTGGTCAGGAAACCTGAGCTCTACCACCAACCAAGATCAGCAGGTGACCTTTATACCCCCGATTCCCACCAGCATGTCCTGGATCCTCTGACACAGAAACTCAAGTTCCTCTCCCTCACCAGAATGCCACATGGCCTCCAGGAGCTGTGTGACGTTGGCCACACTCCTCGGCCACCTCTCTGGGCCCAGTCCTCTTGTCCAGAAGACAAGGGGATTGGACTTGTTGCGAATACCCTTCTCAGCCTTGACATTTTAATTTTAGTTGGAGCAGGAAAGCTCACCCAATGTGCTGTGACTCCATTTAGACTACCATCCACCCGCCTCTCTCCAAGTATTTGAGGAGACAGTTGAAATCCAGTGTGTGACTCCAGAACACTTAATTTGACTTCTTCCTTCATTGCCAGCAGAGAAGCTCTTCCTGAATTAAGCAAATTCCAGTCTCACTTCCAGACGCTTGCCCGTTGGATTATTTCCTTAGTGCTTCTCTATGACCCTCCTTTGCCTGGAGATTAACATGAGACCAGGCACAGGATTGGGGATATGGTGGCAGCTCAAAAATATTAGTTCCTTTTCCATGAGTTCATTCATACGTCATCCAGCCCGCTGCCATCTCAAAATAAACTGAGCATCTTTGTTCTTCATTTTAGCACATTTCTACTGAAATCTCCAGAGTCGGAGGGGATTCTGTAGAGAGAATAAACACTTGGGTGTCCAAAGACCTGCCTCCGTTCCTCACTAGCTGTGCCACCCGCTCCATGTTCTTGGGCAAGTTACTTCTTACTGAAGCCCTGTGAGCAATAGTTTGCTCGTCTGTGAAACGGGAATGGTGATGGCATCCTCACCGCTGTTGTGAGGTTAAAGTAAAATGACGATATGAAGCATATAGCGCCATCTTTAATAACTCTTCTGCTCCTCTACCCTCTACCCCCACCCACTAAACCTTGCAATCTCTCTGTTGCCACCAGATGGCGATGGTCCGTCACCACCTTGACACGCTGCCTCATTTTGCTGTGGGCTGAGGACACTTCAAAATTGACTCACATCATTGGTGAATCAAACATAGCTGGCTGTAGGGTACTGTCAGGCGTCTGATTAACCAAAATGAGAAGTGGTGAAAAGCAGAGACTACCTGAGTCCCCAACCGTCAGCACGCACAGGTCTCAAGAATTAAGAAAAAAAAAATTATCTTTTTTCCAAAGCAGTGTCCTTGGAAAAAATCTCCCGAGGCTGTCCTTTCAAAAAGCAATCAGAATGCAGTTACCTTGGGCTTGAATTAAGCATGAATTAACCGTGAATTCTGCACAAACTAAAGAAAATCTCCAACACTAGCTGTTACCTTCAGCTTCTGTGTCTGAGTGTTCTGTGGGCCAGTTTGTTTATAAATAAACCATAATTGCGTAGCAGATTATAAAATCAAGAGAGAGTTCTATATTTCCTTAGGAATTTCCATGATGTAAGATTCAAGATCCTGTTTTTATTTCTAGAAGCAGTTACAAAATAATAATCGCATTCTTTTTTTAAGTTCCTATAAGTCCATCAATGATACCTCAACTTTGCAGTCATTTTGCTTGAATAAACTTCCTGTTACTTATGAGGTACTTCCCTCGTGTCTTTTGTCCCTGAGACTTAGCTGTTTGTCGTTAAACCATGCAATATGGTTATTTAGTATTTATTTACTCCAAGTCATTTTTGTATTCATAACAATCAAAACAGCTCACTTAGTTTCTTTGCTGTTTAACAAATTCAGAGACCCGATTGAGTCTCCAGGACTTCCATAAAATCTAAGAGGCAGCAGCAGCTGAAGACACGGTCTAACCCAGTAGTTCCCAGACTTCCAGATTTTATCAACTAGTAAAATGTCCAGGAATGCCCAACCACCATCTATTGTCGCCACCATTTCCATTTCAGAAGAACATATGAACACACAAAAAACGAGAGGAATAGGGTCTCAGAATTTAAAAATGGAATGTTTTATCTCCTGAAAGGCTCTTGGTTGTTGCCATTCCGTCTTCCCGGACCAGCCTGGTCTCTGGAGAGAAGTCCAGCCTTTCAACTTCTCAGTCCCTCTTCTCTTCTCGGCAGGAAGCCCCTCTCCTCCGGCTGCAGGCCTTCTGAAGTTTCAGGGATTGGCAGTTAGAACCTGCGTTCTTTGTCATGACGTCAGTAAATGGGACTAATCTCTGGGTGGTGGAGCCCAGGCTCCTTTTAGTGAGGAATGGTGTTAAAGACCAAAATCTGGGTGCCAGGTGTATACATAGCTAGCAGGGGGTTTTGTTCCTTGGCCTCCTCAGCAGACAAGCCAGGGGTGTATGTGGGGAAATATGTATAAATATACACACACACACACATACATACATATATACGTGTACATACCAAAATACATGCACACATACATGAATACAGTCATGTGCTGCATAATAACGTTTCAGTCAGCGATGGACCGCGTATATGACACTGGTCCCATGAGATTAGTAGCGTATAGCCTAGGTGTGTCGTGGGCTATGCCATCCAGGTTTGTGTAAGTACACCCTGACGTTTGCACAATGATGAAATCGTGTAACGATGCATTTCTCAGAACATATCCCCTCGTTAAGCGACACCTGACTGTACACATATGTGCAGATACATGTGCACATGGCCACACATGTACACATACATGTACATATCTCATAAACCATGAGTTCACATCAATGCTTATAATTCCAGTCAACATCCATAGTTATTGCTTGCTCGCCCCCATTCCATATTTGTGCCCCTTCTCCCACGGGGAGGGCCCTGGCTCCTAACACATTTACTGAATGTTACAGTACATCTAAAATGGTTTCAGAATCCCTTCACCTATAACCATTTTAATAAACAAGCATAATAAACAGAGTTCAGATTTATTTGCAATTTTCCCCTACCCCCATCCCGTCCTAGACTGAATATGGAGTCAAATACTGTATTTATAAGTTACTTGCATTACTTCTCTTCCTTCTTTCCTTCCTTCCTTCCACCCATCCTTCCTTCCTTCTTTGTTTCTTTTTCTCTCTCTTTCCCTCCGGTGTGATGAGGGAATTCATGTGAAATATTGTTTCAGTTTGCTTTCAGTTTGGGATTTTTTTCTTCACTTTCTCACTGATTTCATTTTTTGAATATGTAGAACATTAACATGCTTTCCAAGCTCAAAGCTACACAGAAAGGCAGCTCAGCGAAGTGTCACTCCGCCCCGTCTCCCTCCCGCCCCTTGTCCCGCCACAGCTTGGTCCTCTAACATCCTCCCTGTGTTTCTCTTTGTAATGCTAAGCAGAATACGTGTATTTTTCTTATTTTCCCTTTTCTTGTACAAAAAGTGGCGCACTAGGTATGCTCTTGTGCACTCTGCTTTTCCACTTACAGTCTCTCCTGAAAGTCTCCCCATATCAGAGCATAGGTATCTCCCGCCCTCTCTTTTACGGCTGTAAACGCCGCGTGCCAGAGTTTTATTCAGCCAGTCTCCATACCTGGCGAGCAGGTGCATATTTGCACAGGAAAAGAACCAGAGGAAACGTGTCCCGCAGACACGTGCGCACGCAGGCTGCTTCGCTGGGCCCCGCGGCGTCCGTTCCCGCCGCGCCCGCCCGTCCGCCGCCCCGAGGAGGCCGGTCCCTCCCGCGCGGCCGCGCTCCGTCCTTCTTTCCTCTTCAGGAGACGACTCTCCCCGGCGTCCAGGAGACTGTTGGAAACTTGCATCCATTTATGTCTTTTCTCCTGTTCTTCGCTGTTGTGCGTTCAGTTTTTATTCCTTTAATATCATTGCAAAGGTTTATAAGGAGGAGTCGAGACCAAAAGAAAAAACAAAGAGCGAGTGCTTGTTCCACCATCTCGGAACAGACGTCGGCCGCCAACTGTTAAAATGACAATATATTTTTTCTCCCTATCTGAATTCTTTTACTGTCCTCAACAGCCAGGAATTTTTCTAGAAAGCTCTGAGTTTATAACACCAAACAATACATAAGGGGGTAGGGAGGAAGGCTGAAGTCACACAGAACTGAGGAGGACACGTGGGGAACGGATTAGGCACAGAAAGTGGGCCGTCTGACGACTCCCCCGGGAAGTAACCTAACTTCAGACACCACGCGCCCAACCGCCCGCCCAGACTCCGGGAGAGGCCTCGCCGGCGACGGGCCCGGAGCTGAGCGGCTCCCCGTCCTCCGCCCGCGGGGCGCCGAGCGGCTCCGGAGGGCGCCAGGGCTGGGCCTCCCCGGGCGGAGCCGGCGCGTCGGGAGGCCGGGTGAGGGCCGGGACTGCGGACGAGCCGCTCACCGGGCCGCCTGTGTCCTCCCACAGCTGCGACCCCTTCGCGGTGGCCCTGCTGCCCGCGCACGTGCCCGCTACGCTGGACGCCCTGCCCGAGGAGGACAGACTGGAAGCCGCCGAACGGTACCTGCGACCGTCGGGCTGGACGCGGTCCGCTTCCCGGCAGCGCGCGGGGCTGAGGGCCTCGCAGAGCCGGCGCCTGAGCCCGCGGCCCGACGGTGCGCTGAGCCCGCTGCCCGACCGAGGGGACGCTGGGCTCGCGCGCGCCGGGCTGCCGGCTCCGGGAACTCGAGGGCTGGGCGGAAGGGGCGCTGAAGGGGCCGAGGAGCCTTCTGGTCTCAGGGACGGGGCGAGGCGGAGGGGACGCTGAAGGGGCCGAGGAGCCTCCGGGTCTCAGGGGCGGGGCGGGGCGGGGCTGCGCGGAGGGGGCACTGGAGGGGCCGAAGGGCCTCCAGGTCGGGGGCGGGGGCGGGGCTTGCGCGGTGGGCGGGGCTTGGAGGGGCGTGGAGAATCCGGCCCCAGACCGCAGCACTTGCGTTGATTTGACGGTGAACGTCGGACAGCCGGTGGAGGCGCGTCCTTGGGCCTGCCGTCGCCGTGCGCGCTTACACGTCGTTCCACGCGCACAGTGCGTGAGTGAGATCCTCACCATCTGAGGCGCACACCCGGGTTTGTGGGACATGTCCACGGGCACCGTCCTTGGCGACCCTCGCGCGGCAGAGCTCGGAGTCCCGGGCTGAGAGGGAGGTCAAGTGTCTGTCCTCTCGCCGCCGCCTGAGGCGCTTCCCCGCGAGGCCACCCCGGGGCAGGACGCGCCCGGTTCCGTGAGGCTCGAGGGACAGTCCTGTCTGCTGGGGCCGCCGGGGAGCCGCTCGGCTGCCCGGAACCCGGCTGCCCTCGTCCCTTCGGCGCTCGGGTGCGGACCGCGGTGACTCCGGGTCCTCGTGTCTGCGGCGGGAACTGTAGCCCCCGGCACAGGGGCTGTCAGTCAGGGGAGCTCGTGGGGACCGGCGAGCGGGGCGGTCACCAGAGGGGCGACGCGGACGGAGCGCTCGCGGGAAACCGGCG